>NC_037678.1:70610407-70759544 GCF_003255815.1 Theropithecus gelada
AAGAAAGAAAGAAAGAAGCAGAGATGGGCATGTGATTCAATTCTGGCCAACAAGAGCCAGCCTTTGGTTTCTAGCTGGAAAAAAAGGCCTGCAGCAGCACGGCAAAGTCAAGAAAGCCTTGCCTGAAGCTGATATCTCAGGGATTTTCCAGTAACCTCCTTCTGCTTGAGCCAGTTTTGAGTTGGATTTATTCCCCCTTAAACATCAAAGAGTCTTGCCCAAAGAGTGCAGAGGGATTTCTTATAAGGGATTGTGATTCACACTTAAGTGTAAATGACTGATGGCAAAGACCTCCCTGATACCAGGTTTTGGTAGAAGAGAAGGTAAGATGGTACTAACCTATTAGAGTAGGTGAGGATGGGAGGAATACGGACCTCATTAAGCTGATGGCACTGCAGCCATGCCTTAAAAGGGCCTGGTTATAGAGGCTGGGTGCAGGCGCTCATGCCTGTAATCCCAGCACTTTGGGAAGCTGAGGTGGGAGAATTGCTTTGAGCCCAGGAGCACGAGGCCAGTCCTGACAACATAGAAAGACCCTGTGTCTGCCAAAAAAAAAAAAAAAAAAAAAAAAAATTAGCTGGGCATGGCAGCATGTGCCTGTAGTCCCAGCTACTTGGGAGGCTGAGGTGGGAGGATCACTTGAGCCTGGGAGGTTGAGGCTGCAATGAGCTGTAGTCATGCCACTGCACTTCAGCCTGGGCTACAGAGCAAGACTGTCTCAAAAAAAGAAGCGCCTGGTATCTAATAGGCCCTCCATACACATTTGTGGAATGGATGTATTATGTTCTACTCTCTGTGGGCCTCATCATACTTGGCTAAAGTCAACAGAGCAGAATTATGAAGTTATTTTTCAGATAGGGAAATGGAAGCCCATGGGATAGTGGGTCCCCTGGCTAGTCAGTGGCAGGTCCAACTGGCACTCAGCTCTCCTGCCTCTCATCATCCACTGAGGTCAGCCCTAGAGGCTGTGGGCAATGAAGGGGAAGGTGAGAATGAGGAACCCAAACAGAACTCTCAAGAAGGTAGACCGCTGGGGGCCCAGGGCTTAAGGCTGTTCAGTTACAGGAACTTTCTCTTCTCAGAACAGCTCAGCCATGGGGGTGGGAAAAAAGTATTTCCCCAACAGGAGTCAACTTCCTGAGCAGTGCCTTAGGGGTGCAGAGTCAAGCAGCTCCCTCTCCTCAGGTTCCCTGACTGTCTTCTGAATGAACTGTCTTTATCCCTGAGTGACTATTGTCCCTAATAAACAGTTAGGGGTCACTCCTGACTTCTCACCTCTTCCCTTTACTGAGCCTCAGCTTCTTTCTCACAGAGCTCAAAACTTTCATTTTGCAAGCAGGAAGGAACTTGGGAGATCAGCATTTTCATTGGACAAGTGGAGTAACAGCCCCAAGAAGCTGTGTGGGCCCTGGCTCACATGATGGCAAGCGACAGAGCAACATACTGAAGGAGAACTCAGGGCCTTTGGTCATTTGCCTGGCTCAGCCATAGGGTTGGCTCTGAGATGCATGTGTTTCAACCACTTGTTCAACCACATATGAAACTCATAGCATGTTCAATGTTACTTTTGGATCCCTTGGTCAATTTCAGAATTCCAGAGCAACTGTGAACCTCCTTGGAATGATTTTCTCTCCAAGGTAGGCAGGAGGCAGGGCAGTTTGAAAATAGAGCATGAGATTTGAAGTCAGATGGAGCTGGGTTTGAATCCTTATTCTGCCTTTTACAAATAAGTGAGCCTTTTAAAATGTAAGTCATTCTGAGCACTGTGGCTCACAGCTGTAATCCCAACACTTGGGGAGGCTGAGGCGGGCAGATCACCTGAGGTCGGGAGTTGGAGACTAGCCTGACCAACATGGTGAAACCCTACTCTACTAAAAATACAAAAATTAGCCGGGCATGGTGGCGCGTGCCATCACTGTCTAGCCTGTTCCCAGCTATAGTCTTCTTACCCCTGACCACCTCTTAAACATGGTGGTCATGAGGATGCACCTCTCAGATCTCCAACTGCAGGAGTACAATTGGAGAAATTGATCAGCAGCTCAGCTGCTGTGCTTCAGAGCTGCTCTCATGGGCTGCATCACTGCTGTCAAGGGCTGCTCCCAGCCAATGACTGAGTGTGGCAGGGAGACTGAAGCCTGCCCATTTCTGGGGCACCTCTGTCAAGAGACTTTGGCCAAAGGCTCCTTAACAGCCTTGACAAACGTTCCTTAGAATGGCATGGCAGCCGGGCACGGTGGCTCATGCTTGTAATCCCAGCACTTTGGGAGGCAGAGGCGGGCGGATCACAAGGTCAGGAGTTCAAGACCAGCCTGGCCAACATGGTGAAACCCTGTCTTTACTAAAAATACAAAAATTAGCCAGGCATGGTGGTTCATGCCTGTAATCCTAGTTACTCAGGAGGCTGAGGCAGGAGAATTGCTTGAACTCGGGAGGTGGAGGTTGCAGTGAGCCAAGACTGTGCCAGTGCACTCCAGCCTGGGCGACAGTGAGACTCTGTCTCACAAAAAAAACCAAAATAAAGCAAAAACAGAAAAAAAAAAAAATGGCACGGCAGTCCAAGACACGTCCTCCTTTTATTCCTTTCTTCTTCCTTCCTGTTTTCCTTCCTTTTCTTTTTCATTCGTGGCCAGAGGTGCCTCAATATCTGATGGCTCTCCTGTCTTCTGGTTTCTTCCCATTTTCTATCATAGCCATTTCCTCCAATAAATGTCTTGCACATTTAATGCTATGGGGGTCTGCTTCTCAAAGGACTTGAACCATCTCAGGGTATGCTGAAGTTAAGTATAAAAAAATAAATAAAATAAAAAGAAAATAAAAAATAAAAAAGGACCTGGACTAACACACCTAATGTATTACCTGTTGATTTGTTTATTATCCATCTGACCATTAGGATGTGAGATATGACAGTAAGGACTTTGTTGTGTTCACCGCTATATCCCCAGTATGCAAAACTGGAACACAGCATGTGCTCAATAAATTCTTATTGAATGAAGTCCCCTTTAGCCTGCTGGATGCCCCCAGATTTCCTGTCTAAACAATAGCTATAAATAGGCCAGGTGCAACGGCTCATGCCTGTAATCCCAGCACTTTGGGAAGCTAAGGCGGGTGGATCGCCTGAGGTCAGGAGTTCGAGACTGGCTGGCCAACATGGTGAAACCCTGTCTCTAGCAAAAATACAAAAATTAGCTGTGTGTGGTAGTGGGCGCCTGTAATCCCAGCTACTTGGGAGCCTGAGGCAGGAGAATTGCTTGAACTCGAGAGGCAGAGGTTGCAGTGAGCCAAGATTGTGCCACTGCACTCCAGACTGTGCAACAGAGTGAAACCCTATCTCAAAACAAAAACAAACAAACAAAAAGAAAACCAATAGCTATAAATATATGTTTAAACTGAGAAGGGTGATGCACATTTGCTCGCTTCTGCTAGGAGAGAAGCAGTCTTTCCTTGGCTGCTACTCAGTGGAAGTTTCCTCTTCCAGAGAGGACACAGTGGCCAGTTCACCACCAGGGCCACTTTTCACTTTAACCTGCTGTGGTACTGAGAGGTCAGCTGCCCCCAAACCTGTCCTCCACAAATGGAATCCTCAAAGCCACAGTAACACATGTGCTGACCCTTTTACTTTTTTTTTTTTTTTAATAATTGACAAAGCTCCAGGTCTCAGTTTCTGTCGTTTTTGAAGGGTATGTATTTTGTTTTTAAAATGACCTTTTATCACCTAGTAAAACATTAGTGCATCCTTCTTGTTAAAAATTAAACCACTGGCCAGGTGCAGGGGCTCACGCCTGTAATCCCACACTTTGGGAGGCCGAGGTGGGCGGATCACGACGTCAGGAGATCGAGACCATCCTGGCTAACACGGTGAGACTCCATCTCTACTAAAAATACAAAAAATTAGCCGGGCATGTTGGCAGGCGCCTGTAGTCCCAGCTACACAGGAGGCTGAGGCAGGAGAATGGCGTGAACCCGGGAGGCAGAGCTTGCAGTGAGCGGAGATCGTGTCACTGCACTCCAGTCTGGGTGACAGTGCGAGACTCCGTCTCAAAAAAAAAAAAAAAAAATTAAACCATTACAGGCCAAGCATGGTGGCTCACATCCGTAATACCAGCACTCTGAGAGGTCAAAACAGGAGGATCGTTTGAGCCAAGGAATTTAAAACTAGCCTGGGCAACATGGCAAGACCCCATCTCTACAAGATTTTTTTTAATTAGCTGGGTGTGATGGCATGTGCCTGTGATCCCAGCTACTCAGGAGGCTGAGGTGGGAGGATCGCTTGAGCACAGGAGGTTGAGTCTGCATGAGCCATGATAGCGTCACTGCACTCCAGCCTGGGAGACAGGGTGAGACCCTGTCTCAAAAAGAAAAAGAAAGAGAGAGAGAAGAAAAGAAAGAAAGAAAGAAAGAAAGAAAGAAAGAAAGAAAGAAAGAAAGAAAGAAAGAAAGAAAGAAAGGAGGGAGGGAGGGAGGGAGGGAGGGAGGGAGGGAGGGAGGGAGGAAGGAAGGAAGGAAAGAAAGAAAGAGAGAAAGAAAGAAAGAAAATAGAAGCAAAGAAAAGAAGAAGAAGGAGGAGGAGGAGGAAGGAAGGGAAAGAAGAGAGAAAGAAGAAGAAAAAGGAGGAGGAGGAAGAGGAGGAAGAGGAGGAGGAGGAGAAGGAGGAGGAGGGTGAAGGAAGGAAGGTAAAGAAAGAGAAGAAAGAAAGAAAGAGAGAAAGAAAGAAAGAAAGGAGAAAGAAAAGAAAGAAAGAAAGAAAAGAAAGAAAGGAAGGAAGGAAGGAAGGAAGGAAGGAAGGAAGGAAGGAAGGAAGGAGGGAAGGAAGGAAGAAAAAGCAAGAAGGGAAGGAAGATTAAAACATTACAGATACATTTAGGACACTCTTGGATTACTAATTCTCTAAGCCTTCCATGGCCACCTCTTCCCCGACCCAGCTAGCCTCTGCCAGCATTTGACCTCGGCCTCTGCCTCTGCATTTACACATATGTATGTTGAAGCAGAGGCTGTCAGTGCTCTGCCTCTATCACTCTGCCCTTTACCATTTCCGCACATTCTGGCTGGACTTCCAGCTGCCGGCACCTTCAGAGGTTTCTCTGTGGCTACTGGGTGCCTGCTCTGCCTGTGAGCTTGGCAAGCCGAAAGTGCTAGAGAATTATCACACCGCCAGGAGTAGTTTTCAACTAAAGACAGGAGTGGGTGGACAAATACCCCGGTTCCCTCGCCGCTCGAGCCTGTTCTACCCTGGCTCCCACAGCTCCTCAGTGGGAGTGAGCTCCAGGTGCCTGCAGTGGTAACTGGACTGAGAAGACACCTTTACTGACCGCCTTCCGTTCCCTGCCTCACTTCCTTACTCCCCTAGAAGGGTCTCTGGAATCAGCTCTCAAACAAACAATTTGCGTTTGAAACCTTGCCTAGGGTCTGCTTCTGGAGAAACTCAAACTAAGACATATATGCTATGATGGACTAGTGGGTGTGGGGGTGTGTGTATGTGTGTGTGTGTGTCTGTGTGTCTGTGTGTTTTGACATAAAAGGAATCATGCTGCAGGAATCATGAGTAGTATCCTTCTCAGTTCCTCTTTTTTTTTTTTTTTTTGAGACGGAGTATTGCTGTTGTTGGCCCGGGCTGGAGTGCAATGGCATGATCTTGGCTCACTACAACCCCGCCTCCCGGGTTCATGCCATTCTCCTGCCTCAGCCTTCTGAGTAGCTGAGATTACAGGCACTCACCACCATGCCCAGCTAATTTTTGCATTTTTAGTAGAGACGGGGTTTCACCATGTTGGCCAGGCTGGTCTCGAACTCCTGACCTCAGGTGATCCACCTGCCTCATCCTCCCAAAGTCCTGGGATTACACCGCGCCTGGCCTCAGTTCCATTTTTTTTTGGATGTGGAAACTGAGGCTCAGAAAGGGAAGAGATTTGCCCAGTGCATCACAACCTGTCTTTGGCAGAGCTGGCACTCAGACTCGGGGTCATCTACTGTGCTGTATTGACTGTTCTTCATTTCTCTGGTAGAGATGAGGCGGGGACTCCTGTTCTCTTGGCTGCACTTATATCTCCTGGGCCAAAGGATTTCAGGGTGATGCCTGGAACTCAGGGAGGTGACTCAAGGGGAGAGTCAGGAGTGCACGTCCTAGCACAGTGCCATCCAGAGCTGTGGGACCACAACCAGGGGCCAAGACCAGGGCACATTTACACTCAAGCACAGGCTGCTTCTGCATCATTACCCACTCCTCTGAAAGCACATTCAAACTCCCAGTCCTGTGGGGGAGGAAACTGGAAAAATGGGGTGGGGACCGATATGTGGTTGGGGTTTATTTAGAAAGGCAGAAGCTGATTGCTTGATGACTTGTATAGATAAAGAAAACTAAACTAAAAAAAAAAAAAAAAAAAAAAAAGAAGAAAGAAAGACAGAGGCTGAGAGAGATTGTGCCATTAAATTGCTGTGTGACTTTGGGAAAGTCACTTACCCTCTCTAGGCTTCACATTCCTTTTCTTTTCTTTTCTTTTTATGAAACAGGGTCTTGCTCTGTCACCCAGGCTGGAGTGCAGTGGTGCAATCTTAGAACACTGCAACCTTCAACTTCTGGGCTCAGGCGATCCTCCCACCTCAGCCTCCTAAGTAGCTGGGACTACAGCCATGTGCCACCACAACCAGCTAATTTTTGTATTTTTTGTAGAGACAGGGTTTTGCCATGTTACCCAGGCTGGTCTCAAACTCTTGAGCTCAGATGATCTGCCTGTCTCGACCTCCCAAAATGCTGGGATTACAGGAGTAAGCCACCACGCCCAGCCCTTCATGTTCCTTTTCTTTAAAAAAGGAAGCCTCGTCATGACCCAAAGGGTGGGGTTTGAAAACTCAAATGACTGTAGGGACCTGGAGGGTTCTGCGCATGAGGTAAGTGGGCCTGGCAAGGGCCGTGCAAGCTGGATAGCCCAGGGCAGTCCCCGGCTCCGCTGAGGTTGTCTGAGGAGAACTGGAGTCGTGGGTTCTAGTCTCAGGGCTGCTAACTCTTCTAATTTTTTAGGAGACAAAAATCCAGATTATGTGAGCTCTCCTGAATTTAAATGTTAGCAACTAATTAAAAATAATCACTGTGGGTGGAGGGGTGTTGGGGGAGAGCAGCTGAAATATCTCAGGCAAGGCAGGGAGGAGGTTGTCCAACATTCATTATGTTTGCCCCTTCAGTGTTTTTTTGAGGCCCTACTATGTGTCAGGTGCCAGGTGTTAGAAAATACAGTGGTTTATAGGACAAATATGTTTGTGCTCTTGTAGAATTTACTTTCTAGGAGAGTTTAAAGTCCAAGCCCTGGCTAGTCCTTAGAGTGTAGACAACTTTCTCCTTACTTCCTAGGGGTAAGAACCCCCAGAGGGCAGCCTGGTTTGAATGAGTTTAAGATTCATGCTTTCTGTACCCATTAGAATGGTAATAATAATAATAATAATAATAATAAATATAGTAGGCATTGGCAAGGATGTGAAGCCAATTGAAACCCGTGTATGTTACTGGTGGGGATGTAAAATGGTGGAAAACAGCATAGCAGTTCCTCAAAAAGTTAAAGATAGAACTTTTATATGAACCAGTAACTCTACTTCTAGGTATATACCCAAGGGAATTGAAAACAGGTGCTCAAACAAATACACGCATGCACATGCATGCTCATAGCAGTGTTATTCGCAACAGTCAAAATGTGGAAACAGCCCGAATTTCCATCTGCAGTTAAATGGGTCGATAAATTGTGGAATATTCATACAATGGAATATTATTTGGCCACAAAAGGAATAAAGTACTAATAGTTGCCACGATGTGGATGAATCTTGGAAAACATTATGTTAAGTGAAAGAAGCTAGACACAGAAAGTCACATAGTATGCTTCGATTTATATTAAATGTATTGAATAAATTAATCCGTAGAGACAAAAAGCAGATTGGTGGTCGCCAAGGGGATGGGGGAATGGGGGTAATTGCTTAATGGGCACGAAGTTTCCTTTTTCAGGAGTGATGGAAATGTTTAGGAGCTACTGAGAGGTGCTTGTACAATGTTGTGAATATACCAAATGCCACTGAATTGTTCACTTAAAAATCATATAGTTAATTTTATAAAGTTATGTGAATTTCACCTCAATTAAAATATTTCTAAAAATTTCAAACTGTATAAAAGATTGCTGGCCGGGCTCAGTGGCTCACACCTGTAATCCCAGCACTTTGGGAGACTGAGACAGGTAGATCATGAGGTCAGGAGATCGAGACTATCCTGGCTACCATGGTGAAACCCCGTCTCTACTAAAAATACAAAAAATTAGCCGGGCGCGGTGGCGGACGCCTTTAGTCCCAGCTACTCAGGAGGCTGAGGCAGGAGAATGGCGTGAACCCAGGAGGTGGAGCTTGTAGTGAGCCAAGATCGTGCCACTGCACTCCAGCCTGGGGAACAGAGCGAGACTCTGTTTCAAAAAAAAAAAAAGATTGCTCTGTTAGAAACGTTAAGCAAATTTTAATACAGGCAAACAGTGGAATATTATGCAGCCACTAAAAATTTAAGAACATTTTAATGACCTGGAAAATGCTACAATGTAATACAAAGCAAATAAGATAAATATAATCTATGTGTAGCATTATACTAATTATGTTAATTTAAAAGTGCATAGAAAAGACTACATAAAGATATATGAAAATATTGTTATTGTTCCCTCAAAAGATTCATGCTTCCATTTTCTTGAACACTTACTAAGTGCCAGGCACAGTGAGTCAGGCAAGTGAAGCGCCTTACAGCAGAGAACATGAGGCCTGGAAGAAGGGCCATTGATCCAGGGACAGCTGGGAGGTCAGCAGAGCAATATTCTTTTCTCTTCTCTGCCCCAGAGTCCCTGAGTAAGCCTTCGGGCTTCGGTACTCCTGTCGCACAAAGGGGAGGGTGACAGGTGCCCTCTCTGGGGAGCCATCCATCCTTTTGGTGTTTTCCTCAAGAAACACCTGTACATGGGCCGAAAGCTACATATCCAGGATGCTCCTGGCAATATTGTTCATTGTAGTGTACACCTAGGAACAACTGGAGTATTTACCCACAGGGGAATGGGAAATACTGTAGAGTGGTCACCTGCTGGGATACTCCACAGCAGCTGGAAGGAATGAATGAGGCCTCTGTTTTCTATTTCTCATCCTGGATAGATTTTGACAACTTAATGATAAGAAGGGGCAAATATGCTCCTCTGCTATCCCCTTTCTCAGAATTGCAGAAAAGTCTCACAGTTAGATAGCTTTTTTTTTTTTTTTTGAGATGAAGTTTCGCATTTGCTGCCCAGGCTGGAGTGCAATGGCGCGATCTCAGCTCACTGCAACCTCCGCTTCCCCGGGTTCAAGCCATTCTCCTGCTTCAGCCTCCCGAGCAGCTGAGATTACAGGCATGAGCCACCGCATAGATAGCATTTTTAAAGCACACAAAACAATAATATGTGCTGTTTATGCATACATTTATACACAATCCATTTTTAAAGGCACAGCCTGGAAGGACTGTAATCACGACAGCGGTTGCCCCCTGGGGAGTGATAGAAACAGGACTGAGAGTGACACAAGGTGGGGAGACTTCAAATTTTTCTGTTACTTTTAGTAAATTAATTTTTTAAAATCTGAAGCAAACACAACAAAATGCTATCATTTGTTAATTCTGGATGGTGGATTCTTGGGATATTTAATATATTATTCTCTTCACTTTTCTGTATTTCAACCTGTCACCCCCTCCCCTAAAAAAAAAGGACCATAAAGAAAAAACCGTGGGATAAGGCAACTGATATGTATTGAGGCCTTTTTCTGTGCCAGGCATAGGCTACCCCAGTGGTTTTCAAAGTGCCATCCTTGGATCAGCAGCAGCAGCATCACCAGGGATGGAAGTTCTCTAGTGTCCTGCACAGAGTTACTGAATCAGAAACTCTAGGATTCGGCCCAGCAATCTGTGTTTTCACAAGCAGTCCAGGTGATGCTGATGTAGGCTGAAGTCTGAGAATGCGGGGGCCATGTGTCTAGCTAGGGCAATGTTAAGATACATTAAGCCTGTGTACTGTCAGACAGTACTCTCAGAGCTTTCCTTCAGTACCTTGTCTTTTCTTTTCTTTCTTTCTTTCTTTCTTTCTTTCTTTCTGTCTCTCTCTCTCTCTCTCTTTCTTTTTTTCTTTTTTTTTTTTTGAGACAGAGTCTTTCTCTGTCGCCCAGGCTGGAGTGCAGCCGCACGATCTCAGCTCACAGCAACCTCCGCCTCCCAGGTTCAAGTGATTCTGGTGCCTCAGCCTCCAGAGTAGCTGGGATTACAGGCATGTGCCACCACGCCTGGCTAAGTTTTGTACTTTTAGTACAGACGAGGTTTCACCATGTTAGCCAGGCTGGTCTCAAACTCTTGACCTCAAGAGATCCACCTGCCTCAGCCTCCCAAAAAGCTGAGATTACAGGAGTGAGTCACCCTACCCGGCTCCTTCAGTATCCAATTAATCCTCTAAACAACCCTGTGAAGGAGGTACTATTACTCTCCCCATCCTACAGTTGTGAAAACAGAAGCAAAGAAAGGCCAAATCCTCTACCCCAGGCCCAACAGGCAGTTTGCCTCTAGAAGCCCCCTCCCCTACCCACTAGCCTAACTGTCTCTCACAGGCACCACCTCTCACATACTCCAATTTCCTGCATCCTTGCAAGAAAGACTTCATAGCTCCGGCTTACAGATGAGGAAACGAATCCTGAGAGGGAGAATTCGTCCAACAAAGAGGAAAGTGTCAGGGCATGCAGCAGTCGGGCCAGGAGGTTTAGGGGTTTGACCTAGACCTGCTGTGGGAGGAGGGGCAGAGAGCCGACCAGCTGCAGCCGGCCTGGGTGTGGCTCACACGTCAGGCCTCCGCCCAACTGCCCCCTTCCCCAAGCCGGCTGCCAACTCGGCGTGACCCGGCCCCCACCGGGAACCGTAAGGGCCTTCCCCTCCCAGGCTCTGTGAAGCCCCATCCCTTCCTTCTTCTTTTTTTTTTTTTTTAAAATAAAAAAAAACCCCCCCCCCCCCCCCCGCCTTCGCCAACCCCGCAGCAGAAGGGGAACCTGGACAGCCCAGAGAAGTGGTGGATAGAGTCACTGCACGGGCCGAACCTCCCCTCCCCCTGGCATCCAGCAGTCCGCAGCAGTGCCGCCCCTCTCCTGGGCACCCTCCCCTGGCTGTCGACCCCTCATCCCACAGGCTACCCGCGGCTCCCCCGACGTTCCCGTCTCTCCTCGCTGCCCTCAGCAGCACCCGTAACCAGCCCTCCCCACTCCCCTAGACTCCCTCCGCCGCCTGGGACCCCTCGCGGGCCGGATATTCCCGGTCCCCTGTGCGCGGCACTCACCTGGGCGCCCGCTCCTGGTCTCGCGGGCAGCCCGGATCCTCGCAGCTCGAGCGCCCCCCCAGCTCGGCAGCCCCCGAGGTTCCGGGGTGCCAGTGCTGGGAAACTGACTTTCTAGAACTAGAGGCGGGGGCGGCGCTCGCAGGGGCTTTGGTGCCGCGGGCGTGTCTCGCCCTGCACTGTCTGGGTCCCTTCCCACTCGCCTCTAAGCCTCCGACGTGCTCCCGGACTGGGACCAGGGAAGCGGTGGTGCCCGCAGGCCATCTGGGCGCTTTAGCCGCGCCCTGAGCGATGCTAACTCCGCCCCAAGTGTCCTAACGCCGCCCCGAAGACTCAGAAGCCACCCCAGGATCCTAACCTGCTCCCCAAGGGTCATAACCTCCGTCTCCTGCAAGCAGGATCCCAAACCCGCCACCAAGAGAAAAAACAAAAAAAATTAGCATCATCCATCGGAGGCTTCTAACGCGTCCACCAAGGATGTTAACCTCCATTCCTTCCGCTCTACTCTCCCTAACACCTCCCCATCCCACCGCCCAGCGTCCTACCGCAGTCTCCGAAGGATCCCAAATGCCACCCCTGGGGATTCGAACCCTCTCGTCTAAGAACCCCAGCACCCGCTCCCATGCTCCCAAGATCCTAACTCCGCCCCGCCAAAGGATTTTTAAACTAAACTTGTCCCCAAAGATTCTAATCTGCCCAATGGAAAGATCCGAACTCTCACTTCAGTGAATTCTAACCCTGCCTTAAAGATTTAGAACACTAACCCCAGGGTTCCAATACCGCTCCTGCTCCTGCGCGATCCCAACCTGCCGCCGCCTAAGAGTTTTAATCCCCAGGGGTCTATCCCGCCGGTCCAAAGACTCCAACCCCGCCCTTCAGAGATCCTAACCCCACCTATCAAAGGATTCCTGCTACAGTCTTCAAAGATTCCAACCCCACGCTGGAAAGGCCTTACCCTACCCCGGAAGCATCGTGATCCCTTTCCCCCACCACTCCGACCCCTCCCTTCTGGCCCGGCCCCCCCAGCGCCGCGGCCCGAGACTTCCAGGCCCGTCTGTGGTCAGCGGTTTCCCTTCCGCAGGCCTGCTCCATTCAGACGCCACGCAAAGTTCCTCTCTCGAAGGAACCACCGTGGCCATGCAAAGTTCCCCGACCAAAGGAACTACCCTGGCCATGCAAAGTTCCCCGCCCGAAGGAACCACCCTGGCTTCCGGGCAGCTCAGAGGACTCCCAGACTGGGGGAGGTGGTCTGGAGAGGTGAGGAGTCAGGCTGGAGGGTGACTGAGGTCCCAAGTGGATGGGATTGTGCCCAGCTCCAGGCAAGGGCAGAACACACCCTCTCCTGAAAACACAGGGGCTATCACCCTAAATTCTGTGTAACACACCTCCAAAATCTCCAAAATGTACAAGAATCATACTGTGTCTCTCTATTCCCGTTCTACCAGCTGATCGGGGCTACCGTCATTTCTTCACTCATTTCTTCATTCATTCATTCATTCATTCATTCATAATTCATTCAGCAATGCTGTCCTGGGGGCTGGGGGATGCAGGGGTTCTTAACTTGGCACTATTGACATTTGGGCCACGTAATTGTTGTGGGGGACTGTCCTGTGAATGATAGGATGTTTAACAGGATTCCTGGGCTCTACCCACTAGTTGTCTATAGCGTCCTCCTCCCCAGTTGTGACAACAAAATGTCTCCAGACATTTGTAAAATGTCCCCTGGTGGGGAAGGGGGGAAGAACCATGAATGGGAAAGACAATGACCCTACTCTTATGATTTTGGTATATGTGCCTGCATGGGCCTTTTTTCCTTCTCTTTAGCCTACAGTGCTGTTTTAAAGGGGTCTCCCATCCAAGTACTAACCAGGCTTGATCCTGCTTAGCTTCCAAGGTCAGACAGGATCAGATGTGTTCAGTGTGGTATGGCATAGATAACTTAAAAAAAAAAAAAAAATAGAGATGGGGTCTTGCTATATTGCCCAGGCTACTCTTGAATTCTGGGACTCAACTGAACCTCATGCCTTGGCCTCCCAAAGTACTGGGATTACAAGTGTGAGCCATTGCACCCAGCCTGTATATGCTTTTTATAAAAACAGATAATGTTCTGAATGTATGTTTAATGTTACTCATCAATTTTTGTACATTCCCTCCCACCACCCCATCACTGTTGTTAATATCCAGTCATGTTTCCAAAGGTAGCGGCCATACATGTAGTCACTGTTTACATCCTTCACATTTTATTTATCCATTATCCTAGTCAAGGACACCTAGATTGCACACAATTTCCCACTACTATAAATAGTGCCACAGTGGACATCCTCATACACGTCCCCTTATCGTCCTACATTAGAATTTTGTAAGGACTTGCTTTGCCAAGAATGACAGGTTTGCAGAATTACCACTGCCCTACTCTTTCTCCCATCATTTCCCCTTATCTTTACCAACCCTTGGTATTATCCATTGGTCTTAATTTGAGTTCCCCAGAAGCAGACCCTGGACATGGATCCAAGTGAAAATAGTTTATTTAAGAGATGCAGAAGACAATAGTAGGGGAGTAGGTGGATGAGACAGGGAAGGGAGGGAAGCCAGTTAAAAAGAGTATCATGAAGCCAGTTACCATTATGGGCAAATGGAATTCAATTCTGCAGGGGATCTCTGGAGATATACCCACTTCAGAGTTACTCCACCTGTCAGGTAAGGGAGCTGGGGCACTTACACACCAACTCCTGTTGGACACCGGATGAGGGGTACTTCAGGGATACTGACCCTCCAGCATTTTGGCCTCCCTGATGCCTGCTTCAGCCACCAGAGGGTCTCCAGGAAGAGAAGTGCAGCTCTTAGTAAAGGCCCAGGGGGCAGTAGAGGGTCCGCATTAGCATCAGCTACATTTCCTTCCAAAAGTTTGCTATTCTGATAGTAAAGAACCAGAGAGCTGACACGTGATCCTGTTCATGGACAGCTTCCCAAATGTTTTGTCCTAACGGTAATGCTGCAATTGAATTCCTTGTGTATTTTCCCAAAGCTTCTGTCAACTTTATTGTCGTGAATAAAATCTACCATCATAAATATTCAGCTTGATGAGTTTTAGCAAATATATATACCTGTGTAACCACCACCCCAATCAAGATATAGAACATTTCTATCACCCCAAAAAGTTCCCTTATGTCCTATTGCAGTCAACTCCTCCCACACTTAGGTAGCCTTAGGTAACCACTGATTGGCTTTTTGCCATTACACATTAGCTTTGTCTTTTCTCGAATTTCTCATAAATATAGTCATACAGTATGTTTCTTATGTGTTTGTCTTCTTGTACTCAGAGATTTTTCCATGCTGTTGCATGTTCCAGTAGTTTGTTCATTTTTACTGCTGAGTAGTATTCCATAGTATAGAAGTAACACTATTTGTTTATCCATTTATTTGTTGAGAGACATTTGGGTCATTTTTAGTTTGGGGCTATATAAACAAAGCTGCTATAAATATTCATGTACAAGTTTTTGTGTAGGCATATTTTTATTTCTCTTGGGTAAATACTTAGGATTGGAATTGCTGGGTCACATAGCAAGTGTATGTCTAACTTGCAATAAATTGCTAATTTGTTTTTCTTTTTTTTTGAGACAAGGTCTTGCTCTGTCACCCAGGCTGGAGTGCAATGGCATGATCTTGGCTCATTTTAACCTGTGTCTCCTGAGTTCAAGCAATCCTCCCACCTCAGCCTCCTGAGTAGCTGGGACTACAGGTACACCACCATGCCCAGCTTTTTCTTTTTCTTTTTCTTTTTTTTTTTTTTGTAGAGATACAGTCTCACCGTGTTGCCCAGGCTGGTCTTGAACTCCTGGGCTCAAGCCATCTGCCTGCCTCAGCCTCCCAAAGTGCTGGGATTACAGGTGTGAGCCATTATGCCTGGCCTAAATTGGTTTTTGAAGTGGTTACACCATGTTGCATTCCCATCAGTGATTTATGATTTCTAGTTGTTCCACATCCTTGCCAACATTTGGCATTGTCATTCTTTTCAATTCAGAAAATTCCCCTCTAACCCATATTTGCATCAAAGAACATTTATACAATTACAAATTGTATTCTAAAACACCCCCTTACAAGTCTTTGGGGGTGGCAAACATTTTGTCTACTCAATTATTCATTGGTTTATTGTCATGGAGACTATAGCTGACCACAAAAGTGGTGCTAAGGGCCAGGTGCGGTGGCTTACACCTGAAATCCCAGGATTTTGGGAGGCCGAGGTGGGCAGATCATCTGAGGTCAGGAGTTTGAGCCAGCCTGGCCAACATGGTGAAACCCCATCTTTACTAAATATACAAAAATTAGCCAGGTGTGGTAGCGGGCATCTGTAATCCCAGCTACTCGGGAGGCTGAGTTACTCAGGAGGCTGAGGTGGGAGAATTGCTTGAACCTGTGAGACAGAGGCTGCAGACAGCTGAGATCGTACCACTGCACTCCAGCCTGGGTGACAAAGCAAAACTCCTTCTCAAAAAAAAAAAAAAAAAAAAAAAGGGTGCTAAATGCTCCATCCTTGGAGTCAGACTAGAGTTCAAACCAGGCACTGCCGTTACCAACTGGGTAATGTTGTACAAAGAGGTGACTTGCCTGTCACCTCTTTGAGTCTCAGTTTCCTCATCTGTCATGTTGGAATAATACTATTACTTACCTCAGCGGGTCATTTTGAGAATAAAATGTAAGTAAAGTGCTTAGGTATGCTATATATAGATAGTCAATATCATTAGTACAGCCTGATCATTAAGATTTCAAACTGCTGCTCAGGCACTGATTGAAGTATAATTTGGAAATCGCTTTTGTTTCACTCTGCCTTGTTCCAAAGATAAAAGAAGGAGCATATAACTTTAAAAAGGAGATATTGCCCTGTGGGTAGGAGTTCCATTTTGAACATGGAATAAAAGGAACTCTGAAATGAGGGTGGACTTTGCTGTGACTGAAATCTGGAGAACTAACTGTGTCCTGGGGCAGGGGGCCAATTCTAGATCAGGAGTAACAAGTCCCAGATTATAGTGCTCCTTCTATCTCTAGAGGTGTAGCCTTGAGCAAACCATTTGATGTCTCTGATTCTCTCACTTGGTCAACAAACATAATAATGGGCACATACTGCGTGATGAGTCTTGAGTGTGAAGAAACACAACAGAGAATGAGGCAGCCAAAATCCCTGGTCTCATTGCGTTTTCCCCTTACTGGAGGGCATTTGACAAACGGTTGCCCCAATAAAGGCAGGCTGGAATTGCAACAAGCACTATCGAGGGGTGGGGCTCCATACAGGGGCTTTGAGAGGTTAACAGGGGAAGGTAGGGAAGGTTCCCGTGAATGGGCAACATTTTTTTTTTTTTTTTTGAGACAGAGTCTCATTCTATTGCCTGAGCTGGAGTGCAGTGGCACAATCTCCGGCTCACTGCGACCTCCACCTCCCGGGTTCAAGTGATTCTCCTGCCTCAGCCTCCTGAGTAGCTGGGATTATAGGCGCCTGACACCATGCTGGCTAGTTTTTATATTTTTCATAGACAGGGTTTCACCATGTTGGCCAGGCTGGTCTCGAACTCCTGATCTCAGGTAATCCACCCACCTCAGCCTCAGAAAGGGATTACAGGCATGAGCAACCATGCCCTGCCAATAAATTCTTATTGTTTCAAGGCTTTAAACTTTGGGGTAGTTTTTATGCAATGTTGATAACTAATACAATACGCAAAGGCCTCAAGGAAACTAGGTGCTTTGTGTGTCTGAAGAACCTCATTGTGTCTAGCATAGGAGGGAGACCCAAAGTGAGGTCCATGAAATTGGCCAGGCCACTCCGGACCTTGTAGGCCTCTGTGAGGAGCATAGGTTTTATTCTAACATCCATGGGAAGCTGTTGGATGGTTATAAACAGGGGAGTGGCATGATAATTCATTCACTCAACAAATATTTATGGAGCACCTACTATGTGCCATGCGCTATGTTTGATGCTGAGGATACAGCGATAAACAAAATTAATTCCTTCCTATATGCTTAGAATTTGCATTCTTGAGGGGAAGATGGATAATAAACAGATACTGAAAACTCATCCCATGTTTGGGAATGATATGGGTTATAAGAAAACTAGGGACGGCAAAGGGAGAGGTAGTGGGATGGAGAGGAGTGACAGTATGACTTGAGACAGGGTGGTCAGGGAAGGCTTCTCTGAGGAGGTGGCATGTGAGCAAGACCTTTCAAATTGGAGAGATAAGTCATGTGATAATCTGGAGGAATTGTGTTCCAAGCAGAAGCAACAGTAACAGCAAAGGTCCTGAGAAGCAACAGCACATGGTGTGTTTAGGGAATACAAAGAGCCCAGTGTGGCTGGAACACAGAGGGTGCAGACAAGAGTGATGAAGACAGTGTTGGAGAGGTAGTGAGTGGGGTCATATTGTGAAGGCCACAGACATCTTGATATCAGTATTACATTTTAATTGACACAAGATGGGAGCTGTTGGAGGGTTTTGTTTGTTTGTTTTGAGATGGACTCTCACTCTGTCGCCCAGGCTGGAGTACAGTGGCGTGACTTCGGCTCACTGTAACCTCTGCCACCTGTGTTCAAGCGATTCTCCTGCCTCAGCCTCCCAAGTATCTGGGATTACAGGTGCCTGCCACCACGCCTGGCTAATTTTTGTATTTTTAGTAGAGACGGGGTTTTGCCATGTTAGCCAGGCTGGTCTCAAACTCCTGACCTCAGGTGGTCCGCCTGCCTCAGCCTCCCAAAAGTGCTGGGATTACAGGTGTGAACCACCGCGCCCAGCCCTGTTGGAGGGTTTTAAACAGAGGAGTGAGCCAAACTGGCTTATGTTTTCACAGGATCTGTCTGGCTGCTGGGTAGGGAATGAATTGGAGGGGCAAGGGAAAGGAGGGAAACCAGTGAGTAGGGAGAGAATCATCCAAGGGCAAGATGATGGGAGCTTGGGTCAGAGTGGTAGCAGTTGACGACTAAAGGAGCTCAGAGAGAGAAAACATCAGAATGCCCAAAAGAATTTGTGGTATGTACAGGAGAATCATTGCAGCACTTCTTTTACTAGGAAAAGACAGAAAATAACGTAAAAGCCCATGATTTGGGGTGTGGGAAAACAAATCTTAATAAAACAATTGAATACTAAGCAGTTGTCAAAAATCATAAGGATATATAAAAACCAATTGTAGCTGGGTACTGTGGTGAAACCCTGTCTCTACTAAAAGTACAAAAATTAGCCAGGTGTGGTGGTGGGTGCCTGTAATCCCAGCTACTCAGCAGACTGAGGCAGGAGAATCGCTTGAACCCAGGAGGTGGAGGTTGCAGTGAGCTGAGATTGCGCCATTGCACTCCAGCCTGGGCCATAAGAGTGAAACTCCGTATTTAAAAAAAAAAAAAAAAATGTATCTCTATACACTAGTAATAAACAATCTGAACATGAAATTAAGAAAACAATTTTATTTATAATATCACTAGAAGAATAAAATACTTAGGAATAAATTTTTAAAAAGTTTAACAATATACTCTGAAAGCAAGAAAACATCCTTGAAAGAAACTTAAGACCTAAATAAAATCATCCCATGGGTTGGGAGAGACATCTCATGTTCATGGATTGGAAAACTTAATAGTGTTGATGATAGTACTCCCCATATTGATCAATACAATCCGTATCAAAACCCCAGTTGCCTTTTTCTCTTTTTTTTTGGCAAGAATAAACAAGTTGGTCCTAAAATTCATATGGAAATGCAAGGGACCTAGAACAGCCAAAATAATCTTGAAAAGAACAACAAAGTTGCAAAACTAACACTTCCTGATTTCCAAAACTTACTACAAAGCTACAGTAATCAAGACAGTGTGGTATTGGTGTAAGAATAGAAATGTAGGTCAACGGGACAGCATTGAGAGTTGAGAAATGTACCCTCACATTTATGACCAATTGATGTTCAACAAGAATGCCAAAACAATTCAATAGTGGGGGAAAAAATAGTATTTTCAACAAATGGTGCTAGAACAACTCAATATTCACATGCAAAAGAATGAAGTTGGATCCCAAAGTGGATCGTAGATCTAAGTGTATGAACTAAAACTATAAAGCTCTTTTTTTTTTTTTTTTTTGAGATGGGGTTTCACTTTGTCACCCAGGTTGGAGTGCAGTGGTGCGATCTTGGCCACTACAACCTCCATCTCCCAAGCTCAAGCGATCCTCCCACCTCAGCCTCCTGAGCAGTTGGGATCACAGGCACACACCACCACACCGGCTAATTTTTTTGTATTTTTGGTAGAGAAGGAGTTTTGCCATGTTTCCCAGGCTGTAAAACTCTTAGAAGAAAACAAAGAAGGAAATTTTCATGACCTTGGGCTAGGCAAATTCTTCTTAGATGGGATACAAGTGACAAAAGGAAAAAATAGATAAATTGCACTTTATCGAAATTAAAAACTTGTGCTGCAAGTAATATATCATGAAAATGAAAACACAACCCACAGAATGGGATGAAATATTTGCAAATCACAGATCTGAAAAGGGACTGGGGTCCTGAATATATAAATAGGATGGCACAATAATTTAAAATTCCACAATTTAAAAGTGGGCAAGAGATCTGAATAGATAGTTCTCCGAAGAGGCTATACAAATGGCCAATAAGCACACGGAAAGGTGCTTCATATCATTAGTTATTAGAGAAATGCAAATCAACCCCATAATGAGATTCCATTTTACATCCATTAGAATTGCTGTAATTTAAAAAGACAGATAATAACAACTGTTGGTGAGAATACGGAGAGCATATGGAGAGATTCCACCTCATACAATGATGGTGGAAATGTAAAAGGAGCAGCTGCTTTGGGAAACAGTCTGGCAGTTCCTCAAAAAGTTAAACATAGAATTACCCTATGACCCAGCAATCCCATGCCCAGGTATATCCCCAAGAAATTTGAAAACATATTTCTACACAAAGTTCTGCACATAAAATCTTCATACCAGCATTATTCATAACAGCCAAAAAGTGGAAACAACTTCGATGTCCCTCAATGGATAAAGGTGGCATATCCATACAATGAAATATTATTTGGCAATAAAGAGGTATGAAGTACTGATACAGGCTATGATGTGGATGGACCTTGAAAACGTTATGCTAAATGAAAGCAGCTGACCACAAAATACTACATATTATAAAATCCAATTTATATGAAAGGTCAAGAACAGGCTAATCTATAGAAACAGAAAAGAGGTTGGGCACAGTGGCACATGCCTGTAGTCCCAGCCACTCTGGAGGCTGAGGTAGGAGGATCATTTGAGCCCAGGAGTTCAAGACCAGCCTGGGCATCATGCTGAGACCCCCATCTCTACTTAAAAGGAAAAGAAAAAGGAGATTATTGGTTGCATTGGGCTGGGAGCTGAGGAGAAATAAGAAGTGGCTGAAGTACAGGGTGTTTTTGGTGGGTAGGTAATGAAAATGTTCTAAAATTGATTGTGGTGATGGTTGTACACTTTGAATATACTAAAAACCATTGCATTGTAAAACTTAAACAGGTGAATTGTATAGTATGTAAATTTATAATTCAATAAAAATGCTTTTTACAAAAGAAGGAGGAAGCCCCTTATGTACTAATACAGAACAATGCAAAAATATAGCTGTAAATATGGAAAAAAATTGAGGCATCCAACAGCTTCTATTGTATTTCACTATTTGTGCAGAATAACAGAGAAAACACACTAGCATATGGCTAGGCCAAGTCAAGAAGGGCACACATAGCAAACAGTCCCAGCGGTTTCTTCCAGGAAGGGGAACTGCATTGTATCTTTTGTACTCTTGAATGTTGAACTACTTAAATATATTAGCTATTCAAAATAAAATAAAGTCAATGGAAAATACAATCAGAGACTTCATGGATGAGATAGAATTGACGCTGCCTGGGATTTTTAGGGGATGAAAAGTCAAGAAAGGTGTTCTGGGTGTGCATTTGACTGTGGGGCCAGGGGTGGAAGAGTGTGGGAACAAAGGCACAGAGGCTGGACTGACCGCCTCTCACTAGCTGTGACTTTGGACAGGTCCTCTCTGCCCATCTCCTCCCCTGCATAGTAGAATAAGAGTACCTCCTGCACCAGTGTAATTGAGGTTGCCCTCAATTACATTATCTCATTTTCTGTCTTATAAGTAGGGATGACTATAAAAGGGTTGCTCAGAGAGGTAAAGACACTTGCCCAAGGTCACACAGCCAATAAGGGCCAGAGCTGGGATTTGAAGAACCCACGTGCACGTGCCTCCAGTGTGCCTCTGAGAGCTGTGTTTGTAACCATTTCACAAAATGCAGTAATTGTGCCCAGGAAGTTGAGGAATATAGAGATGCAGAATGCAGGAAGGGACCCAGGGCTCCATCCTGGAAGGAGGGCAGGAGCTAGAACACAAAGTAAGCTTCGCTTTGCACTAGGTCAGAGGTTGGCTCTTTCAAAAATGTATTTTCCTACTTCCAGAGGGCATTTGCATTTCATATTTCAAATTCTTTGGGACCACTGTTGATTGTTCTATATTCAAAACATGTTGAGGGATGGGAGAGAGCGACACAATCATTATTTCAGAGCTCAACCATTTCCCCTTTTATTTGTAAAGTAGCCAGTGTTTATTTCATAGCTACACCGTCCCAGGCAGGAGTTCACTGCTCCTCACATTTCCAAAAGGGGCAAATGAAAATCAGAGGAGACTCACCCTTGAGAAATGCTCAAGAGCCCCTACGAGGTCCCCGACCGCCTTCGAAAGCTCCTCCCTCCTCCAGTCTTCTTTAACTCCCATTTGGCCTTATTTTTCTCCAGAGAATTTGTCGCCGTCAGGCACTATGGTACATATTTGTATGTTCACCTGCTGATTCTCTGTCTCCTCTACTATGTTGCAAATTCCTTGCAGATACTATTCACCTGCCCATTTTACAGAGGAAGAAACTGAAGCTCAGAGTTTAGGAACGGCCAGTGAGTGACAGTGACACTGCTGGCATCTAAACCCTTCATTCTTTGATTAATTCCATTAATACGTATTAAGGGTCTACCATGTGCATTTCTGCCAAGGTCTGGGAGCACAAAAACGGAGAAGAGGGTTTTGGCCCTCAAGCAATTTTCAGTACAATTATAGAGACACTCATTTAACCAATAACTTAGATACAGAGTGGAAAATGCCACTAGAAAGAGAGAGAGAGAGAGAGAGAGAGATAGGCCCATGATATTGTAGGACCAAGTAGCAAGGACACTGAGTGTGACAAGGACTTCTTGAAAAAGGTGATATGGGCCAGGCACGGTGGCTCATGCCTGTAATCCCAGCACTTTGGGAGACTGAGGTGGGCGGATCACCTGATGTCAGGAGTTAGAGACCAGCCTGGACAACATGGCAAAACCCCGTCTCTACTAAAAATACAAAAATTAGCTAGGCGTGATGGTGGGCGCCTGTAATACCAGCTACTTGGGAGGCTGAGGCAGGAGAATTGCTTGAATCCAGGAGGCAGAGGTTGCAGTGAGCTGAGATCGCGCCACTGCACTCCAGCCTGGGCAATGAAGGGAGACCTGTCTTACAAAAAAAAAAGGGTGATATGAGTTGAGGCTTAACGGATGCCAGTGGATGATCAGGGCGAAGGGTGTTCCAGACAGAAGGGACAACCTGACAAAGGCTTGAGAGGGAAACAGTCTGACCTGTTTGAGGAACTGTAAACATTTCCATGTTGTCGGTGCCTGAAGCCCCAGACAGATACCATATTTGGAAGAGGAGGCTGGAAGAAGCAGCAGCAGCTGGTAGGCACTGGGGCCAACTCATGTGGGACTTGGGCAGGACTGCACAAGGCTGGCCTATGGGTGCCTTCCAAGCTTACCTACCCCAAGTACCATCCTGGAGGCTGCAGACCTCCTGCTCAGGGGCAGGGTGAGACTGGGTGGGGACAGGGGGGCGGTGCTTGGGGAGTCCATGAAATTGTTTTTCTGCCCCCAGCTGCATGGCTACCCCCAGCTGACAGGTCCCCCCAGGGCGGTTGGGGTACTGTTCAGTTTCACAACACCCCTCTTCTCTTCCCCCAGTGTCTCTGGAGGCTAAGAAAAGAGGAAGCGCTTTGCGGACTTCCTCCTGGGTCCGGTGCACCCAAGCCCAGGCTGGTCTTCTCCCAGGGGCAGGGCTGGACCTGCCCACTGCATTCTGCCAGAAAAAAAAGGGCCTGGGTGTGGCCCTGCCCTTCATTCAGTGGTGGACATGCTCAAGCATGGTACGCCCAGGCCTGGGACTAGGAGAGTAGGTTGGAGTCCCAGCTCTTTTAACTTGCTGTGTGTGCCTGACAAACTCTTCTCTGAGCCTGAATCTCAAAGAGGAAGACACATCCTTACTCAGCAATTTGAAACTGGGGTGATGTGCATTAATTATCATGGAGAGATCCCCAAGACATTCTTTCAGAGTCAGAGTACATTCCTTTTTAAAATAATAACATGGTTTTGTGTTTACCTCTACACGTATGTAAATGCATAGATAAAACTCTGGAAGCTAAACAGCCAACAAAAAACAGACGTTGTCACTGAAGAGGAAAGGAACATTGAAATTGGTGGTGGGGGGGAGTCTTTTTCTGTTTTTTTCTTTTCTTTTTTTTTACTTAAGTTCTGGGATACATGTGCAGAACATGTAGGTTTGTTACATAGGTATACATGCGCCATGGTGGTTTGCTGCACCCATCAACCTGTCATCTAGGTTTTAAGCTCCGCATGCATTAGGTATTTATCTTAATGCTCTGCCTCCCCTTTCCCCCCCATCCCCCAACGGGCCCCAGTGTGTGATGTTCCTCTCCCTGTTCTTTTCTTTCTTAACTAAAATGCATTGTTTTTATTTATGGAACTAAAATAATGATAATAAATGAAGGAACTGGCATATATGGTTATCAAGGGTTCCTTCTTCTGAACATTTTATTATGAAAATGTCCAAATATACAGCAAAATTGAAAGACTTCTACAAGAAAATACCTACTCTCACCACCTACATTCTACCATTCACATTTTACTTGCTTTAACTACGTTTGTCCATCTATCTGTCCATCAATTCATCTTTTAAAATGCATTTTGAAGAAATTACTTCAGCACACATATTATTAACTGGAGTTCAATTTCAATATTTGTTTACAGTAGTTTTCTTTTAATGTAAATTTACAGGCAGAAGGCAAAAGATTAAGTGTTCATTTGCTGAGTTTTTACAAATGCATATATATTTATGTAACTTAAATCCCATTAAGAGATACATTTTTATCACTCTAGAAAGTTCCCTCTTGTGGCCGGGCGTGGTGGCCTGTAATCCCAGCACTTTGGGAGGCTGAGACGGGCGGATCACAAGGTCAGGAGATCGAGACCATCCTGGCGAACCCGGTGAAATCCCGTCTCTACTAAAAAGTACAAAAAACTAGCCGGGCGAGGTGGCGGGCGCCTGTAGTCCCAGCTACTCGGGAGGCTGAGGCAGGAGAATGGCGTGAACCCGGGAGGCGGAACTTGCAGTGAGCTGAGATCCGGCCACTGCACTCCAGCCTGGGTGACAGAGCGAGACCCCGTCTCAAAAAAAAAAAAAAAAAAAAGAAAGTTCCCTCTTGTTCTACAGTATGTGTGTATATATATGCATATATACATACATATATGCATATATATACATATATTTGCACGTACATACATACATATATATGCATATATATACTTACATACATATATATGCATATATATACTTACATACATATATATACACACATACTTTTTTTTAGAGAGTAGGTCTCACTATGTTGCCCAGGTTGGCCTTGAACTCCTGGTTTCAGGTGATCCTCCCACCCCAGCCTCCCAAGTAGTTGGGACTACAAGCCTCTGTGGTGTATTTTAATTGCTGACATCTTATGGGTCAACACTCAGCACAGAGCCAGGTATATAGTAAATGCTCAATAATGTTGGTTGAAGGAAGGAATGAGTCTAGGAATGAATGTGCAGGTGGCTTGCTCCCCTAAGGGCAGGACCATGTCTCTTTCTTTTGCAATCACCACGGAATTGATACACATCAAATGCTTAATAAAGGCTTATTTATTGTGGCCAGGCAGGGTGGCTCAAACCTCTAATCCTAGCACTTTGGGAGCCTGAGGTGGGAGGATTGCTTGAGCCCAGGAGTTTGAGACCAGCCTACACAACAAAGTGAGACCCCATCTGTACAATAATAATTATAATAATTATAATAATAATAAAATTAACCACGCATGGTGGTGCATGCCTATTGTCCCAGCTACATGGGAGGCTGAGGCGGGAGGATTGTTTGAGCCCAGGAGGTCAAGGTAACAGTGAGTTGTGTTCACCCCATTGCACTCTAGCCTGGATGGCAGCACGAGATGATCTCAAAAACAAAAACAAAACAACAAAAAACAAAAACAAAACAAAACAAAAACAAACCTTTGCTGATTACATTAGTTATATACTGCTGTGTAACAGATTACCCAAAATTTAGCAACTTAAAACTGTATAAACATACAGAAGGAGCAAGACTGAGATTTAAAAAATTATAACTATTAAAAAAAATAGAGACAGGGTCTCACTATGTTACCCAGGCTGGTCTTGAACTCCTAGCCTCAGGCAACCCTCCCAACTTAGCCTCCCAAATTGCTGGGATTACAAGTGCGAGCCACCGCACCTGACCAACATTTATTATCTCACAGAGTTTCTGTGGGTCAGAAATGTGGAAGTAGCTTAGCTCAGTGGTTTTGGCTTGGGATCTCTTATGAGGCTGCAGTCAACATGTCAGCCTGGTGGGAAATCATCTGAAGCCTGGACTGGGGCTGGGGGATCTGTTTCCAAGATAGTTCACTCACATGACTGTTGGCAGGAGGCTCTGTGCTGGGTGCCGTGCTGAGCTCCAGGGAGTGTAGGAATGAGTCAGAACCAGCCTCCCCTTCCAAGATCTCTCTCTCTGTGTCTCTCTCTGTCTCTCTGTCTCTCTCTCTCTCTCTCTCTCTCTGTCTCTCTCTGTGTGTGTGTGTGTATGTGTGAGTGTTGGGAGTAGGGGTGGGGTTGGAGGGGTCAGACAGCTATGGAAACACATGGTGTCTATAGAGTTCAGTAAATACCACAATACTGGAATGGTGGCTTTTTAAAAATTGCTTTGCTGTAATTCATATTCATGACATAACATTTAGGACACATCATGCAGAGAAAGTCTCCTTCCCTCCTTATTCTACAGCCACACACTCCTCCAGCTCAGAGGCACAACTATAACTTGTTTTGTGTACCTTCCAGAACTATTCTACACTTACAAGGCATTTCCCACCTCCTTAAACAAAAAGACAGCACTATTCAAAGTGCGTTGTTCTGTACTTTGCCTTTGTTTCTTTTTTTTTTTTTCACTTACTCTATCTTGGAAATAATTCTGTATCAGTACACAGAGTGACTTTGTTCTTATTTATGGCTGCATAGTATTCTATTGCCTGCATGAGCCACAGTTCATTTAACCAGACCCCTATCACTGAACATTTCGTTTATTTCCAAACTCTTGTTATTAGAGACAAAGCTGCAATGACTTTCCTTGCACACTGGTTTCCACTCGTGTGGGTATAAATGTCGGAGAAATTCTTGGCAGTGGAATTGTTGCATCGAAGGGCTCATGCATCCTGGTAGATATTGCTCAGTAGGGTTTATACCAACTCGCTCTCCCACCAGGAATGTGTGAGAGTGTCTGTCTCCTCACACCTACACCCACATAGTGAGTGATCACACTTTTCCAAACTTTGCCAGTCTCTTAATTGAAAAATGGTTGCTCGGTGTTAATTTGCATTTATCTTTTGAGTGAGGTTGAACATCTTGTCACATGTTTTAGAGTCATTTGTATTTTCTGTGAACTGTCTGTATAAATAATTTGCCTATTTTTCTATTAGGTTGTTGGTCTTATTTACTTGTAGGTCTTTATACATCAAATGTGCTACCCCTTTGTCCGCATGATAGACTTTGAAATTTTTTTTTTTTTAGGAGAACAGGCTGCTTTTAGATATAAATGAGAAGTTTCTGCAGATCGCATCATTTTCTGCACATTGCTGCAGGGCTGCCCAATGGCTGAGGCATTGGGAATACTGTGTAGGGCTCTTAAAGGTGATGTTAGAAGCCGGGGGGTGGGCCCTGGGGACGGCAGGCAGGGAGTGGGGGGACAAGGAGGTGGATATTAGCTCTTGCATTGGATGGAAGGGGCTGCCACAGGAGACAGTGAAATCCCCAAGGTAGAAAGTGGGCAGAACAGGCTGGCCTGGCTTTAAGACCCCTCTGCCCCTGCTCTCAAATACCTGAGGATAAGCAACAAGTCAAGTGGGAGGACCCACCAAGAGGGCCATCAATTTCTGGCCATTTAGGCCTGATTGGGTGGTTACTGCATCTGGAAGCTCCCAGTAACATTATTTAATAGTAATATAAACTCCTAGAATGTAAACTCCAAGAGGCCAGGGTTTAAATGCTAAATAAATGGTTGTGGAATGAATGAATGAATGAATGAATGAATGAATGAATGAATGAATTTGGTCAAAGAATATGAGGGGCTACTATTTCTGGGTGGGGGTGGGGGTAGGCAGAGTTCTCTTTCTCTCCCTTCCTCTTTGAACCTACTCTCTCCTCTTCCTTCCTCTTACCCCAGCTCAGTCAGGTCTCTCTCTCATGTGGTCCTGGTTCCAGCCTCCTCCCCACTTCGCTGCTTCCAGACGCTCCTCTGTTTTCCTATTGATCCTCCTCTCCAGCAGCTTGATTCGCTTCAAGAAAATGCAGGTTCCCTGGCTTGTTCCCAGGCAGGGCACCGTGGTTCACGCCTGTAATCTCAGCACTTTGGGAGGCTCAGGCGGGTGGATCCCTTGAGCTCAGAAGTTCAAGATCATCCTGGGCAACATAAAGAGAGCCCGTCTTTACAAAAAATTTTAGAAATAGCCAGGCGTGGTGGTGCACACCTGTAATCCCGCTGCTTTGAAGGCTGAGGTGGGAGAATGGCTTGAGCCCAGGAGCTGGAGGCTGCAGTGAGCTACCATTGTTGTTCCACTGCACTCCAGCTGGGTGACAGAGTGAGAACCCGCCTCAAACAACAATAACAACAATGACAACAACAACAAACATTAGATGGCCTCCCATTGCCTGCGCTTCCTAGCTTGCCCTTCAAGGGGCTTCTAATCTACCCACTTCTCTGGTTTCCTCTCCTGCAACTCCTACCCACCCACCTTGTCTCCCACCTCACACACTCCGTGTTCCCCCAGCAATTACAACGGTCACTAACTGAGCCCTTTCTACATGTACTTTTACGTGCAATATCTTGTTTAAGACTCACAACAATCTATGGGATCTACGAGGGTGAGGCTATTATCAACCCCACTGTACAGATGAGGAAACCAAGACCCAGGGACATTTTAGGGGCTTTCCAAAGGTCACCCGACAAGCAGATGGCAGAGTTCGGATTCAAAACTCTCCGACCCTCCGGCCAGGGAGCCTAAGTGCTGCACCAGGGCTAACCAGTTGCCAGTCCTGGGTGTGCCATGCTCCTTCAAGCTCCCCTGCCTTTGCTTGTGCTGGGTCCTCATCTGGAGGGCTCTCCCTTCTATTGTCCATCCACCAAAACCTTGTCTTTCAAGCTCTCGCTCATGGGTCACCTCCCCTGTGAAACCTTTCCCAGCTTCGCCAGAAGGAGCTGATGTCTCACTCTTTGACTTTACAATTGAGAACTTTGTGCTGTGATTATCTGGGGACTGTCTTCCCCATCAGTGTGCCCCTGAGTGGGCAGACTGTGCTGTATCTCCCTCTAGTGTCTTGTGCAATGCCTGGCACAGAGCAAGTGCCCTCTAAATGCTTGGCGGCTGAATGACAGTGGCCCCGGGACTCCTTCTCCTTAGCACAGAGTTGGGAAG
Source organism: Theropithecus gelada (assembly GCF_003255815.1). Lineage (NCBI taxonomy): Eukaryota > Metazoa > Chordata > Mammalia > Primates > Cercopithecidae > Theropithecus > Theropithecus gelada. The sequence continues at coordinate 70,639,607 of NC_037678.1, forward strand.
GACTGCTGGGAGCTGCCAGTGGAAGTGGGGAGTGGGTAGGAAGTTTCAGGGCCTCGCCTTGGGAGAGGCGTCCATCTAGGGGCAGCTGGAGACAATTTTACCACTCACCTTTGGGCCAAGACCATCCCCAGGGGATCCAGCTGGTGGGGAAGTTCTATACTTGCACTACCCCTAGAAGTCCTTGGGAACCAACTATCCCACCCCTAGGGGGGTTTCCCCTCTTGTGATGTCAGGAACTGAACCAAGAAGGGAAGCAATTCTTGGCAGGGTCTCTAGATGCTACAGGAGGAAGTGTGGTCAGAGTCTCCATACTCAGTGCCTGGCTTGCCCTAGCCAGTGCCCTCTGGACCCCAGGAACTAAGGGGTTACATGGCTTTGGTAAAAAGGTAGTTCCGGAGTGGGTGGGGACTTCCTTGGGGTGTGAGGGAAATTGCCCCATCCCCGGAGCTGTGGGGTAAGAACTGTCTGTCCCAGTGCCTCTCAGCAGCCCTGTCACTGTGCTCTGGCTAGGACTTTGGGCAGTTTCTGAGCTTTTCTTGCAAAGCCCCAAGGCCTTTAAGAGGTACTACTATACCTTTGGCCCCTGTCCCTACCCAACCAACTTTTGCCTCTCCTGCTGCCTCGCTCAGGAACTTACTAAGGCTCCCTGTAGCCTCAGGTCCAAATGCCTCAGGCTACGGCCACTACATCCCAAAGTCTCAGAGACAGGACAGTAGAGAAGCTAGGGGCATGGGCTCTGGGTTAGCCAGACAAGTCCAAAGCCCACCTCACTGTGTGACCTTGGGATATTCACTTCACCTCTTGAACTCCAGTTCCTTCATCCTGAAAATGAAAAGAAATAAAATCGACATCCTCAAAATTAAGGAATTTGCTCAATAGGACAAGTTTATCCAATGGAAGCCATCACAAATCAGTTGTTCTCAGAGTGGTCCCTGGACCATCAGCATCACCTGGGTACTTGCTAGAAATGCAAATTATTGGCTGGGCACAATGGCTCATGCCTGTAATCCCAGCACTTGGGGAGGCCAAGGCGGGTGGATCACCTAAGGTCAGGAGTTCAAGACCAGCCTGGCCAACATGGTGAAACCCAATCTCCACTAAAAATACAAAAATTAGCCAGGCATGGTGGCGCACGCCTGTAATCCCAGCTACTCGGGAGGCTGAGGCACACAGGTTGCAGTGAGCTGAGATTGCGTCTCTGCACTCCAGCCTGGGTGACAGAGCGAGACTCTGTCCCCACAAAAAAGAAAAAGCAAATTTTCAGGCCCTTCCCCTTCTCTTATGGAGAATCTTTAGGAGTGGGGCTCAGACATCTGTGTTTTAGCAAGCCTTCCAGGAGATTCTGATGCCTGCTGAAGTTTGAGTACTGTCACAGATAAACTTGACAGAAAGCAAATATATCAGGTGAATATACCTGGAACATCAACATCCAAAAGGGATTAATGTGTAAAATTTATAAGCTACTCTTGCAAATCAATGAGAAAAAGACAGGAAGCCCAGTAAGAAATGAACAAAAGATATGAATAAGGAAGTCACGGAAAGGAAAGCACAAATGGCTGACAAGTACAGGAGGAAGTTATAATTTCAGGATTAACAGAGAAATGCAAATTAAAACAACTTGCCACCTTACACCCAAACTGAAGGCAGATAAAAACAAAATCAGATAATGAAAAACCTGATGAAGATGTGGGGAAACAGCATCCTTCACTCACTATTGGTGAAAGCCATTCTGGAAGAAGTTAATGAAATGTAAAAACCTGCCTGTGATCTAGTAATTCCACTCTTGGGTTTAGAGCCCAAAGAAATGCTCACATAGGCCCATAAGCTTCATGTAAAAAAATGTTCATCACAGTGTTGTTTGTGGTGAAGAGGGAGTTGGAAGCAACCTGGGTGTTCATCTCTGGGGAGATGGATAAAGAAAACAGTGGATGCTCAGCTTGAAATATTTTGCAACAGTTGGATGCAACAGCGAGATTTTTCAACAGCAACATAGGTAGGTATTTAAAACATTTTCGGGTGGCTGGGCATGGTGGTTCAACCATTAATCCCAGCACTCTGGGAGGGCGAGGTGGGAGGATCACTTAAGCCCAGGAGTTCCAGGTTGCAGTGAGCTGTCATTGCACCATTGCAGTCCAGCCTGGGTGACAGAGAAAAAACCTGTCTCTAAAAATTTTATTTTTTAAAATTAAAAAAATTACAGAATAAAAGAAGCAATAGAATGAAATTCTTATATATACCATTTATGCAAACACACACACAAAGCACTGTGTAGTTTAGGTCCAGGGACATATATCAGCACATAGGGTTAGATGTTCATGGTAAAGAGGGAAAAGGAGTGTGGGGAACATGTGGATTGGGAGAGGGGAAAACATCAGAAGGGCCCTACATGGACCAGTGATAATGGGATGATCATTTACCACAAACCAAGTATGAATTATGGAACTCTTTGGACCTGGAGTCCTAATAACATTTTTTGAAAATTGCTAACAGTACCTATTTTATGGTGTGTACAATGTGTCTGGCCATGGAAGCCTTTGCAAGGTTTTACAAACACATTTTGGCTCTCCTGTGTGGGTCTCTGGTCTCCTCTCAGGCCTCGTTCCTTTTAGCTTTCCAGCCTTTACTCAGGCTGTGCTGAATGCTGTCCTCATCCTGACTTCTCTACCTCTCCAACTTTGCCTTCATATTTCTTTGGCTATCCCAGACTCCCAGATGGCTGCCTATGGAGTCTTGGCTATTTCTGGTTTGGGACTTGAGCACAGAGCTAGGCTGTAACAAGGCTGCAAGGGGACAAGTATTGTTTCTTCCTCCCAAACAGTGAGCTCCCCTGAGGGTCTTCTGAATAGCTCACCCCCACCTCAGTTGCAGTAAGATGCACCCAAGGCATCTTTTGCTTATTACCAGGCAAGAAAGGTAAACTGAATCAGAAAATGTTTGATGTGGAAAGGAATATTTATTGAGCACTTATCGTGTGCTAGACTCAGCTCTAAGGTCTTAACCTTCAGTAATCCCTATGGCCACCCTGTTAGGTGGATGGGGGCTGAGCTCACTGGACAGATGGGGAAACGGGAGCACACAGAGGTTATGACACTAACCAGACAGAGGCTCCAGGTCGGCCTGGCTCCAAATCCAAGAGTTGAACGAACACCTTGTTTGGGGTCTTGAGGCCAGAATGGGACCCAGATCGCCCCCGAGTCAACCCTGGGTGGAGGAAACCGTCTACTCCACACTGACTGTACAAGTCAGGCATCAGGGGACGGGAGACCCTAACATTTAGAGCCTTAAGAAGACCTTCTACACTATTTAGTATGGTCAATTTGAGGTCATATAAGGAGAATCAGGAGATTCCCTCAAGCCCTTTCCCCTCTTTTTGAACCATAGTTTTCCGATCTGTAAAATAGGATCCAATTCTGGAAATTCTTTTCTCAGTCTGCCAGCAGGTGGAGCCCACTCTTCATGCCTTCCTCGGCCTCCAGAAAGCTGCGGCGTCCCGGGGAGGAGGTGTTCTGGGGCCGACCCCTCTGGGCTTCTGGGACAAAGCAGGATCGCTGCCCAGCCCCAGCCTGGCAGAGCGGCACGGGAGCCCCGGGTGACTGCCCCGGTCTTTAGGGCCCGGCTTCGCTCACCCGCTGCAGGACACTCTTGGTACTGCAGGGTCCCGGGCCCCAAAGGCAGGGAGCGAGACCCTGGAGCGAAGACGCCCCCGCCCCCGCCAGGTGTGATGAGCGGGCCCTGGGGACAGGGTCTCCCCTGGGGATAGGGTCGCCCAGGCAAAGCTGAGACTCGGAGGTGGGCTGCGGGGCCACACCGTCCGCAGGGGCGGTGGCTACAGGTAGTTGTCTTCGGCAGCGTCGCTCCCACCCCTGGAGCCCCGGGGCTCATCCTCCTCATCGTCGTCGTTATCGTCGTCATCGGGGGCCAGCGCCTCGATGTCGTGTGTGATGTCAGCCAGCAGCCGGTGGAAGGCCTGTGCCTCGGGCCGCTGCGCCGCGCCATCGTAGCTGCGCACCGCAGAGGCCGACGTGGAGCTCATGCTGCGCTTGATGCGGCCGAAGCTGTCAGTGAGGATGCCGCCCTCGCGGATGCCCACGCCCTCCAGGAAGCCCTCGAAGTAGCCGATGTCCTGGTCTGGGATGAAGGGCCGCATCCCTGTGAGCCGAGGGATGTGGTGAGTCCTCAGGGCACGGCCCCTTTCCCTCCCACAGGTGAAGCGTCCTCTCTGCAGATCAGGGTGCAAATCCCTGCTGTCACTCACTGGCTGTGTGGCCTTGCCCAAGGTCCTTAACTCTGAGCCAGCGAATAACAGCACAGCACTTAGCACACAGTGAATGCTCACTACATACTACATTACTGTACTTTTATTATTATCATAGCCTCCCCCTCCTGGGTTCAGCGATTCTCATGCCTCAGCCTCCCAAGTAGCTGGGATTACAGGCGCACACCACCACGCCCTGCTAATTTTTGTATTTTTAGTAGAGACAGGGTTTCATGTTGGCCAGGCTGGTCTTGAACTCCTGACCTCAAGTGATCCGCCAGCTTCAGCCTCCCAAAGTGCTGGGATTACAGGTGTGAGCCACCTTGCCAGGCCTATTTTTGTTGTTATTATTAGTACCATCATTACATTCCCATTGATTAATTATGTTGAACCTCATTTTCCTGACCTGTAAAACTGAGATAATTGCACCTGTTCTCCGGGTAGGGATGTGAGGATTAAATAACAAGGTACTCAGCACATACTGAGCACCCTGTAAACAGTTTGTTTTATTTCCATTCCTACTTACTAGCTATGTGACCTCAGTCCTTTACTTTGTTACCCTGAGTCTCAGTTTCCTCACCTGCAAAATGGGGACCAATAATAGTATCTACTTCTCAGAACTGGGGGCATTCAATGAGATGATGCTTGGCATATGGTAACTGCCAAGCACATGTCAGTTTATTCGTACTATTCCTCCTATGATTAGCCCTCCTTACTAGGTGTGTGACCTTGGACATGTTCTTTAGCCTTTCTGAGCCTCAGCTTCTGCGTGGGGTAAGATGGGGAAGAATCAGTCCCTCTCCCAGCTTTGCTGTGCAGATGAAATGGCCACACCACTGCTTAGTTCTTCTTATCAACAGTGTCTCCCAGCACTGACAAGTCCTTTCCCTACTCTGCACCTTGAGCTCCTCATCTGCCCTGCGAATCTCATGATCTGGGTTTCATCAGAGGCTGAAGGATAAGGAGAAAACATTCACACCCAGGTGCCTGACTGGGATGGCAAGGACCAAGCAGGGGCCCTAGCTGACCTCTGGGGGTGCAGGGGGCACTCACCGAGGAGGAGGAACTTGCGCCGGTCTCCATAGAGCTTCAGCAGGCCTGTGCAATAGTCCTGGATGGGCAGCCCCAGCCGGTACTCCCGCAGCAGCAGTGCAAATTGCTGGATCTCGAGGGGCCCCAGCTTACTCCGCAACTATGTGAGGGACACCATTCAAGATCAATCCCAGGGAGCAGCCCCACCCAACCCCTGCCTGAAAGGCCCAGAGCCTTCCCTAAGGGCATGTTTGGCCCAGCTCTCCTCTGAAAACCTTCCCATGGGCTACTCAGAGGACATCTAGATCCCTTAGGTTGTATCTAAGAATCAAGCTGCTGAGTGCAAATCTTGACCCCTTCGCTGAATCAGCTCTGTGATCTTGGATAGTTGACAGCCTCCATGATGCTTGCCTTTCTCATCTGCAAAGTGAGGATAACGATGGCATTTTCCTCTTGGTGTTGTTGAAAATATTAAAAGAAATAATGCATGAAAGGTGCTTAGAATGGTGCCTGGTACACAGCAGGCACTCAATTAATGCCAGCTGACATTAGTCAAGGCCTTTCACAAGCTGACCTCAGTTTACTCTCCTAACCTCATCTCCTGCTCTGACCTCTGAGGTCTTCTACTTAGGTTATGTCCACGGCAATGTGCAATTCCCAAAATGTTTACTCCAGCCTCCAGGACTTTGCTTGTGCCATTCCCACCGCCAGCCCCAGCTCACCGTGACCATGTAATCCTGTAACTGCTCCAAGCCCAGACCGCTGTGGTCGCTGCTGCTGCAGTGGGAACCGTGAAAAGAAGGTGTGGACGTGCCGCTGTAACATGCTTCAAAGGTGTCCTGGGAGCCATTGCTGCAGGCACAGGAAGAAGGGCCTTCACTCGTCTCCCTCCAGCTCCTCGCCCTCGGGCAGGCTGAAGGTAGGAGGCCTCATCCTAGACTGCACGCTGGCCTCCAAGGCCTGGCACACCCTGGCCCCTGGCACCTCTCAAGCCTCATCTCTCACTGTGCTTGCCTTTGCCTTTGCTCTCTGTGCTCTGTGCCCCCCTGCTCCCTTTCTCCTTCTTCCTCTACTATCTCCTCACCTCTAGGTGTTTGCACCTGCTGTTCCCTCTGCCTGGATTGCCTCCTTTCCCCTCCCTTTTGCTCAGCAAACTCGTACTTATCTCATGATCTTAAATGTCATCTCCTCAGGAGAGTGTTCCCTAATTCCCCTAGGTTGGGTTAGAACCTCTGTCGAAGGTGCTCCCTCAGTCCATGGCCTACCTGTGACATGCATGGCCTTTCCAGGTACCCCCAAGCATCCTCTCTGACCAGTCTCTCCCTCACACCATTTGCCACAGCCACAGTGGCCACCTGCTGCTCCTCAAACCCACTAAGCTCTATCCTGTTCAGAATTTTTTTTTTTTTTTTTTTTTGAGACAGATTCTTGCTCTGTCACTGAGGCTGGAGTACAGTGGTGCGATCTCGGCTCACTGCAGCCTCCGCCTCCCGGGTTCAAGTGATTTTCATGCCTCAGCCTCTTGAGTAGCTGGGACTACAGGCATGTGCCACCTGGCCAATTTTTGTAGTTTTTGTAGAGACGGGGTTTCACCATGTTGTCCGGGCTGCTCTCAAATGCCTCACCTGAAGCAATCTGCCCACCTCAGCTACCCAAAGTTCTGGAATTACAGGCGTGAGCCACCACACCTGGTCAGCTCAGGAGTCTTACATTTGCTCTTCCCTCTACCTGGGACGCTCTTCCCCCTTTCATCCTCCAGGCCTCAGTTCATGTGCCATCACCTCTGAGAGGCCCTCCTGACTCTCCAGCTGAGTTGGGGTCCCCCTCAGCCTCTCTTATAACACCCTGAGCCTCCCTTTAGTACTTATTATCATTAATGATTGTTACTGTTAAATTGTGATTTCATTGCCTCTCATGCTAGATTGTAAACTTCACAAGAGCAGGAACCTTGGTTTTCTTCATTTGTTGAACACCTACTACGTGACAGGCCCAGGTTTTGACCTCTGTCTTGTGTCCATCTGTATCCCCAGCATACAGCACAGTGCCTGGCACATAGAAGGTACTCAAGAAATATTGCTTAATAAAAATTCAACCTTGGGCTCCTGCCTCCTTGTCTCCAAATTGTTCCAGAACCATCCTCCATTATTAGCTACAAAGAAGCAGTGTAGCTTTGTGGTTAAGGGACTGGACCCTGGAGCCAGCCTTCTTCTGTTCAAATCCCAGACCTACAACTTACTAGGTGCTTGACCTTGGGAAAACTAAACTTAATTTCTCTATTTCTCAGTTTTTCCATCTGTAAAATGGGATAATAATAATTGGTGTCATCATGAGAATTAGAGGAGTATTTGTAGAACACTTAGAATTATGGGCTACAAGCAATAAACAGTAACTGCTGTAATGTTACTATATTGATGAAAAAATAAAGTGCTTTATAGAACAGCACTTAGTACATAGCAAGCTCAATGTTCAAACGCTATTATCATTATTTTATCTCTCCAGTAGATATCTGGTTGTTTAAAGACTAGCCTAAGGGCACACAGTATGAGGAAGGCAAATCTATTGCCACTAAAAAGGAAAACACAGTAAGGGATATATCACTGGCAGAGGCTGCTACATGCCAAACCGAAGCCCTTAGTAACATGACTAGGTGATCAACCAGTAACCCAGGACTTTCTTGGTTTTAGCACTGAAAATCCCATATCCCGGGGAACCCTTCATTCCTGAGCAAACTGGGATGGCTGGTCATCCTAAACAGAACCTTGGGTAATGTTCCCAACTGAATTGTTTAACATTTTATTTATTTGTTTGTTTGTTTGTTTGTTTAAATAGAGACAAGGTCTCCCTATGTTGCCCAGGCTGGTCTCAAACTTGTGGGCTCATGTGATCCTCCTGCCTTGGCCTCCCAAAGTGTTGGGATTACAGGTGTGAGCCACCGCAACTGGCCTGAATTTATTTATTTAATTTAATTTAATTTTATTTTATTTTTGAGATGGAGTCTTGCTCTGTCGCCCAGGCTGGAGTGCAGTGGCGCAATCTCAGCTCACTGCAAGCTCCACCTCCTGGGTTCACGCCATTCTCCTGCCTCAGCCTCCCAAGCAGCTGGGACCACAGGTGTGGGCCACCAAACCTGGCTAATTTTTGTATTTTTGGTGGAGACGGGGTTTTGCCATGTTGCCCAGGATGGTTTGGAACTCCCGGGCTCAAGCGATCCACCTGCCTCAGCCTCCCAAAGTGTTGGGATTACAGGTGTGAGCCACTGCATCTAGCCTGAAATATATATATTTTTAATCCTAAATTTTCCAGCTTTGCTTGCAGTTAGTGATGGCTATGTAACAAAGTTCTGGCCTATGACATATAAGCAGAAGTCATCAGGTGGGAATCTGGCAGAACTCTTTAAAGAGGCCCCTAGCATGCTACTGTGATGGCTGGAGCTACAACCACCATCTTGGTCCATGAGGTGACCTTGAGGATGGCTGCAAGTCCTGAAGGGGGAGGAAAAGAGAAGCCTGAACTCCTAACAACCATGAAATGTTGAATTGCTGCTCTATTTTATGTCAAAGATAAGAAAAAAAAAAAGTTCTATCTTGTTTAAGATACTCTTTTTGGGAGTTTTCCATTACATGGAACCAAAATTAAGCCAAAATGATTTTTTGGCATGTAGCTATCTATGATTTTGGTGTTTGCAGGCCACTGTGCCTGGATGACTAGGAGAGAACCACAGGCCTGTGTGGACCCACATCTGAGTTCTGGTGTCTCGTGGGTCTCTCAGGGGCCTAGATCCTGTGAGTTTCCAGAGTCAGGGAGCTCAGTTTACCTCCCCCTGTTAGTACCCAGTGTCTCAGCACACATCAAGGTTGGGTCACCTTCTCCTACCCTCTCTAGACTAGTGACCCTGTTTGTGCAGGGGTAGGGGAGCAGAGTGGAGTCCCTGACAGGGGCTATACTCACAAGGAGCTGCAGCAGCTGAAGTCGGCATCATAGGCGTACGTCCCATCTGTGCGGCAGCTCTCACCTAGGACCAGCAGACAGAGGGAGTGTGAGAGGCAGCAAAGCAGGGATCAGCATCCCCTGCTCCCTGAGGCCCCGCCCTCAGTCTCAGCCTGAATTCTAGTCCTGCCCCTGACACCAACACACAGCAGACCCTGGGGAACTCCCCTCCCCTCTCCTGATCCTCAACTTCCCCGACATGGGGACAATACCACCCCCTGCCTACCTCACGGGGGGCCTTGGGAACAGCAGATGAGGAAACATGTGAGGGAATATTTTATAAACTGTGTGTTTCAGGCAAGACAAAAAAAAGAAAAAAGAAAAAAAAATTTGTGGCTCACGCCTGTAATCCCAGCACTTTGGGAGGCCAAAGCAGGAGGACTGCTTGAGCCCAATAATTCAAGACCGGCCTGGACAACATAGAGAGACCCCATTTCTACAACAACAAAAAATTTAGCTGGGTGTGGTAGTGCACGCCTGTGGTCCCAGTTACTTGAGAGGCTGACATAGGAGGATTGCTTGGGCCTGGGAGGTCAAGGCTGCAGAGAGCCATGATTGTACCACTACAGTCCAGGCTGGGTGACAGAGCAAGACCTGGAAAAGGAAGAAAGAAAGGAAGAAAGAGAAAAGAAGGAAAGAAAGGAAAGGAAAGGAGAAGAAAGGAAAGGAAATGAAAGGAAAAGAAAAAAGGGAGAGAGAGAGAGAGAGAGAGAAAGAAAGAAAGAAAGAAAGAAAGAAAGAAAGAAAGAAAGAAAGAAAGAAAGAAAGAAAGAAAGAAAGAAAGAAAGAAAGAAACAGCGAGCGAGAGAGGGAGGGAGGGAGGGAGAGAGGGAGAGAGGGAGGGAGGGAGAGGGCAGGGCAGGGGAGCAGGGAGGGAAGGAAGGAAGGAAGGAAGGAAGGAAGGAAGGAAGGAAGGAAGGAAAAGAAATTTGTGAAGGGGAAGAATCTGAAAACCTTCAGAGCAAAGAAACACCAAGTATGGAGAGCTTGCGCTCTTCCTAGTCCTGTTCTCATTTAGCTGGTTATTAGCCCTACCCTTTCTGATCTCTGATCACTCAGTGTCGCTTCCTTACCTTCCAGGTGGGGTCAGTTCTTCATTATATGTTCTCCCGGCACAGTCTGTGGTTATTTATTTATTTATTTTGAGACAGAGTTCCACTCTTGTTGCCCAGGCTGGAGTGCAGTGGCGCGATCTCTGCTCACGACAACCTCCACCTCCCAGGTTCAGTTGACTCTCCTGCCTCAGCTTCCTGAGTAGCTGGGATTACAGGCACCTGCCACCATGCCCAGCTAATTTTTGTATTTTTAGTAGAGACGGGTTTTCACCATGTTGGCCAGGTTAGTCTCGAACTCCTGACTTCAGGTGATTCACCTGCCTTGGCCTGCCAAAGTGCTGGGATTACAGGCGTGAGCCACCTGCCCGGCCTGTGGTTATATATTTATTTGTGTACTTATTTAATTACTGTCAGCCTGCTTCCACTAAGTAAACTTCATGAAGACACGGCCACCTCTGGTTTTGCTCACCAGGATAATCTACGGATTAGCACTGGATCTGACCTACTAGGTGTTCAATAAATATTTGCTAAATGAATGAATTTGTTGAAATATTTGTTGAATTATCTAATGTATTTGCCCATCATCCTTGTGAGAGTTGAACTAACCCAGCTTCCCAACAAGCACAGCTCCCACAGATGCAAGGGTCTTCGGAAGAAAAGAACCAGCACTCTGTTGCTGGTACCATGCTGCGGGAGACAGTGGCTGGGGGAATTCACCCCCGGGCCTGAAGGCAGCATGGGGACTGAGGTTGTTGCTGATAGAAGCTTCAGAATCAGACAGACCTGGGTTTGAATCCTCACTCTGCCACTTACCAGCTGTGTGACCTTGAGTAATTTATTAACTAATCTGAGCCTTAATGTCCTCATCTGTAAAACTGGAATCCTGACTGGGCACAGTGGCTCATGCCTGTAATCCCAGAACTTTGGGAGGCTGAGGCAGGCAGATCACGAGGTCAAGAGATCAAGACCATACTGGCCAAGTAACACGGTGAAACCCCGTCTCTACTAAAAATACAAAAATTAGCTGGGCATAGTGGCACACGCCTGTAATCCTGGCTACTCAGGAGGCTGTGGCAGGAGAACCGCCTGAACCTGGGAGGTGGAGGTTGCAGTGAGCCAAGATTGTGCCACTGCACTCCAGCCCGGGCAACAGAGTGAGACTCCATCTCAAAACAAACAAACAAAAAAACTGTAATCCTAAGGCCTCACAGAGTTCTTTCATGCCTTCAAAAAAAATACTTTGTGAGTATCTGATGTACCCAGTCTCAGGACAGGCAAGGTTGCTATGAGGACATGGCACATTGGTATGGTGCTTGGCACACAACTGGTGCTCAACACATGCCTCTGTTGATCTCATTCTCCTTCTAGTCCTTGAGTGTATCAAGGACCCATCTGGAAATCTTTGTTTGGCCTTAGGGTCTTAGTGGGATCAATGGCTCAGTAAACAGATGATACATGTGCTTAGGTTTCTGCAATACAGGGACACAAAAACAAAAGGGGGACAGAAGAGTTCAACTCTAGGGGGCTTATTCTGAATTTGGCAATCCAAACATCTTTGAAGAAGCTAAGTTTGAGATCATGATGAAAACTGATGGCTGGGTGCAGTGGCTCACGCCTATAATTCCAGTACTTTGGGAGGCTGAGGCGGGTGGATCATGAGGTCAGGGGCTTCAAGACCAACCTGGTCAAGATGGTGAAACCCTGTCTCTTAAAAAAAAAAAAAAAAGCCAAGCGTGGTGGCACACGCCTGTAATCCCAGCTACTCGGGAGGCTGAGGCAGAGAATTGCTTGAACCGGGGAGGTGGAGGTTGCAGTGAGCTGAGATTGCATTACCATACTCCAGCCTGGGCAACAGAGAGTGACTCTGCCTCAAAAAAAAAAAAAAAAGAAAAGAAAAGAAAAAAAAATTGACATTTCACCTACAATTACATTTCACCTGTAATTAGGGCAGAGATCAGGAACCCTAAAGACCTTCATCAACCCCAAGTCCTGGGACATCTTCCCTCCCCTGGCCTTTTTGGGATGTTTCACAGCGGGGGAGGCCAGGAGTTCTGGTACTCACTGCGGCTGCAGAGCCACGGCCGTTCAGGCGTGGATGTGTAGTGGTAGCCAGCCCGGTCCACACACTCAATACTCTGGTCCCCATAGATGATCTGGAAGACCTGACAGATGAGTGCGCAGGACTCCTCTGCAGCGTCCTGGCCCAGGGAGGAGGATAGAGAGCTCAGGTCCTCACCAACGACCAAGATGTTACCCCTGCTTCCTAAAACATAGTGTGAAGATGTGCACAAAGATACACATCTATAGAGCCCTTTAAATTGGCTTTTGAGACTTTTTCCACCAAAATTCTATGGCTACTCTCTGGATCTTAGAACCCCTTTATAGAATTCAGTGACAACTCTAACTCTTGTGCCATGAAAAATGTACCCCAGATTTCTGGAGGATTCATCAGCCTTCCTGATGCCCTTCTAAGTCCTAACTTAGTTTAATGTATAGGTATGGAAACTGAGGCCCAGTGAGGGGAAGTGATTAGTCAGGATTAGAATCCAGTTCTCCTCATAGCTAGTAGGAGAAGGGATGATTAAATGTATCAAAATTTTAGGCTCAATATAGTTACTAACACTGGAAGCCATATTTAGATATGAGCTTCCTAGCATTCAGTGTGAAAATTGAAGCAGGGTAAATAAAATTCAGTCTCTGATAGAAGGAAAGAGTTTCAGTTATTGGGTAAAACTTTTTTTGAGACTGCAAATTTGAATACGAATTTACCTCTTTATGCCTTAAGCAAGACACATAGAAAGCCAGTAATTGATGAAGAGACTGTCTTCATGAAGTTTTTCTCTAGGTTGTGTCTCTAAAAAGGCCCAAGCTAATGGATGGTTGGATACAAAAAATAAAAATGAATAAGTCCAAAGAATAAATTAAAATGTAACTCAGGATAGGCATTTTGGGATAGTGGGTGTGTCCTAATAATTAAACCAGGACTGATCCTTACCATAAACCTACAAAATGGACAGGGCAAAGAGGATCCTTATTTTATAATCAAAGATGCTGAGACTTAGAGTGGTTAAGTGACTTGCCTAGGCTCACACAGCAGGTTCATGGCATTAGTACCAGCACCCAAGTTTTGTTTCACTCTAACTCCTATATCCTCCTTGGAACCAGGATGACTCAGATAAGAAGCCAGATGCTCAGACAACCCTGGAAAGCAACTTTTTTTTTTTGAGATAGAGTCACACTCCGGTCACCCAGTGGCACAATGATGGCTCACTGCAGCCTCAACTTCCTGAACTCAGGTGATCCTCCCACCTTAGCCTCCTGAGTAGCTGCGTGACAGGCACACACCATCACACCCAGATAATTTTTTGTATTTTTAGTAGAGATGGGGTTTTGCCATGTTGCCCAGGCTGGTCTGGAACTCCTGGACTCTAGTGATCTGCCTGCCTTGGCCTCCCAAAGTGCTGGGATTACACTTATTTACTCACTTCACAAATTCCAACTTAGTCCTATTGTGTGGCCGGCACTGGGCCAGCTTCAGTACCCAAAAGCCCTCACAGTCCAGTGGGATGAACAGGGCACACTGTTGGCTTTGTCTGGAATCCTATTTCCAGCCACAGAGGAAGTAGGCATGGTGGCTGGAGTACAAATGGCCTTGTAAGCAATTGTAAGGATGTTAGCTTTTACTTGGAGTGAAATGGGAAGCCACTGGAAGATGTGGAGTTAGGGACATGATGTGACTTACATGTTAATGGGACCACTTTGTGTGGGGGAAGAGACTGTCAGCGAGGGCTGAACCAGTCAGAGGGTGACAAGATTCAGGTGAGAGAAAACAGGGCATGAACCTGGGTGGGTACAGGGGGAGGGTGGGGAGAAGTAAATGGATTTTGATGTTTTTTTTGTTTTGTTTTGTGATGGAGTCTTGCTCTATTGCTCAGGCTGGAGTGCAGTGGTGTGATCTTGGCTCACTGCAACATCTACCTCCCAGGTTCAAGCAATTCTCATGCCTCAGCTTTCTGAGTAGCTGAGATTAAAGGCACCGGCCACTAAGCCTGGCTAATTTTTGTATTTTTAGTAGAGATGGGATTTTGCCATGTTGGCCAGGCTGGCCTTATTAACTCCTGAACTCAGGTGATCCACCCACCTTGGCCTCCCAAAGTGCTGGGATTACAGGCTTGGTTATGTTTGAAAAATAGAGCCAACAGGATTTATCGACAGAGTGGGTATCGGGTGTGTGTGAGAAAGATAGAGAGCACTAGAGGCAGCCAAGGCCCACTGCAAGGTTTTGGCCTGACCAATGTGAGGACACAGCTGCTATCAATTGTGACAGGGAAATCAAGGGAGTAGCGGGTTTGGGGGAGGAGTTTGGAGCTCAGCTTTGGATGTGTTGGGTTTGAAACAGTCATTAGATCTTCAGATGCAGATCACCTAGAAATGGGTAGATGACGGATAGATGGAGGAGGGAAGAGGATCAAGAACATAATCTGAGGCACTCCAACTTCTGGAGAAGAGGAGGAACCAGCTAGGTAGGAGAAAAGCCTGGAGAAAGTGGAGAGCTGGAAGCCAAGTGAGGAAGTGTTTCAAGGGGAGAGAGACAGCTGTGGCGTCTGAGTTTACTGGTTATTATCTGCCTCACCATCTAGATAGGAACTATGTCTGTTTCATTCACCACTGTTTTTATACAGAGGGATCTGGTGGTCCAAGATTAGAGGAAAAGCTTAGAATGCTCAGAAATTGAAGGTGTCTGCTGGACTGTGAGCTCCCTAAGGATGGACACCAGATGTCTTTTTCACGTCTGTATCCATAGCACCTAGCCCATTGCCTCGCCCAGAGCTGGCACTCAATAAACATGTTCGGATGAATAAAAGCAAGGGTGAATGAAGAGGATGGGGGAGGAAGAGGGGAAGATGGAAGGAGAAGGAAAAATGGCAGGAAGGCTTCTGCCTTGGGTGACTGTCTTAGTTACCAAGAGTACTGGCTCTGAATTTCCTGGATTTGAACCTTAAAACCACCACATGCTTCCTGTGTGACCTTGCCACCTACGGATCTCAGTTTCCTTCTCCATAGAATGGGGATACAGTAGTTGTAATATTTGCCTCCAGAGGTTGCTGTGAGAATTAAGTGAGTTGATGCAGCCCTGTGTCTGGCAGGAACTGGCCCTCGATTCAAGCTGGTGATTAGTGTCCTCGTGAATGTTACTGTGGTGGGGCCAACACTGACAACGCTGGAGAACGAACGGACTGGAGGTTAGATCTAGTTTGTTTTGGCCATTTTGAGAGTTCGTCCCATTGAAGGAGTCAAGGGGAGATGCCCTGGAGGTGTCCAGGTCCGGAGTTTTGGAGCCATTAGGTGAGGTAGGTGCAGGGAAAAGGCAGGGGCAGACCCCAGGAACCTGGTGGGTGGGGCGGGGGCAAGGTGGGGGGAAAACAGCGTTCCCGAGCCGGGCATTGGGAGCGGGCTGTCCTCGGGCTCACCCTGTTGGCTACAGCCAGGATGACCAGGTTGCAGTAGGCGTCGGGGCTGGGGTCCTGCGGGTCGAGCGGGTTGGGACCGGGATGGCGCCTCTCCCAGCTGCCACCGCCACTGCCCGCCTGCCTCCGCTCCCAGCTGCCGCCCGGCTTGCCTGCACCGCCGCCGCCGCCGCTTCCGTGCCGCCGCTCCCAGCTGCCGCTGAACGTCTGCCGCCGCTCCCAGCTGCCCGACGCCCGCGCCCCGACGCGCTGGCGCTCCAGGCTGCCGCCACCGCTTCCCCCGGCCCGGGCCTCCGCGGTGCCCCCACCCCACCCCATCCGCCAGTCCAGGCTGCAGATGGTGTGGCGCCGCTCCGCGGTGCCCACCCGCCGCTTCTCGGGCGCCGCGCCCGGCGGGCCGGGGTCGCGTCCTGCGCCGCCTGGGCTGGCGTCCACGCCGGCTGGCACCGGGTCCACGCCCAGACCTAGGAGAGTCCGGGGAACCGTCAGCCGCGGGGATCCGGGCTCAGAGACCCCCCCTCCCCCCATCCCCGAGGCCGGCTGGTGGACCTGTCCTCGCAGCTCTGGCGTTCCACCGCCGCCTCGCCCCCGGCTTTAAAGTAGCGCGGCGGTTCCCCGCCCATTCCGCTTCCACACTTTCGGGCCCGCCCCCGGTCTCAGTCTCCACCCCTGGCCTCTGGGTGGTGTGGCCGGGTGGCTTCCACGCTCCCCACGCCGCCCGCGCCCCTGGGCTCAGACCTGCCCTCTGAGCAGAGGGTGGTGGTCAGGCTGTCCCCTCCAGAGGGGGCCTTAACTGGGGACCCAGTCCTGGGTTTCAGGGACCGCCCCCTTGGATTCTGACTTTCAGCCTCTCCTCAGCCCCGCCCCAGGACTCAGGCCCCGCCCCCAGCCCGAGGGTCCACTCTAGCCTCAGAGCCGGGTGGTAACTGAGGATCCAGCCTTAGCCTCAGGTCTTGGGCTTCTCCACCCTCTCCGTGCTCCACCACCTGGCCTCAGTGTAGAGGCTCAGGCACTGTCTGCTTGCCTAGAGCCTCTTCGGCCTGCCCCTGGTCTCAGGGTAGAATGGTCAGGCCTTTTCCATCTCCTCCGCCCCCGCCGCAGGTCCCTCTCCTCTACACGCACACTTCCTGCCCCGGCCCCTGCCCCTGCCCCTGCCCCTGCCCCGCCCCCGCCCCCGCCCCCGCCCCCGCCTGCCGCACCGGTCTTGAGCACTAGCAGGTGCAGCGCGTCGTCCTGCAGGTAGGAGGCGGCGGCGATCTCGTGCGTAGGAATTCGCAGGATGAGCTCTTCGTTGTCGCGCCAGGTGAGCAGCAGGCAGCGGGCAGACAGGCTCAGGATGCTGTCCTGCTCCGCCGTGGTCTTCAGCGGCAGCTCCTTCAGCTGCTGCAGGGAGGGGCAGATTTCGAGTTCCCGGGGTCCGCAGGTAGAAGAGGGAGAAGGGGACGAGATCCTGCCCTCCTTCCTCCCCAGAGTCTCACCCTGGCGGTGTCTAGCAGCTGCAGGAGCTCGTCCCGACTGGAGGGGTTCAGTGAGGAAGTCACCCAGGTAAGGTGGCCCAGAAACTGTATGGAAATCGTGGTGAGAGAGGGACACAGAGAGGTCACCCTGAAACCTTGAAGAACCCTGGCCTTCTCATTGATGCAGTGCGGATAGATTGAGATAGAAATACATGAATTAATATAACCTGATAATAACTTTTACTGAGCCCATAATAGAAGCCAGGCACAGTTCTGAGCGCTGTCTATATATTCACTCCTTCACCCTTGCTTTAAGGATGACAAAAACCAAGGCAGGGTGTGGCTAACTAAACAACTTGCCCAGGATTAGGTAGCTAGAGAGGATCAAACTGGGATCCACATGCCAGAACCCACACTCTCAACTGCTGGCTTATATTGCCTTAACACATAGTCATCTAGCTATCAGATTCCATAGGGAAGCAAAAGTTGTTATAATAGCTTGAAAGAACTGACCACCTGTAAATTTCCTCTGGCCTGAGTGGCTCTCTCTACCCCAAGCATCACTGTCAAATGAATTATGAATCACTTGCCTTCCTTATGATCTTGTTACAGAAGTCAAATGGAAAGCGAAGAATGTTGGATCGAATTAGTATATCATTTTGTGAGGAAAAAATAAATCAATAAATTTTTCCTTTACTCTTATATCCTGTTAGCACTTAGATGTTATTCAATATAATAAACTTTTTTTTTTTTTTTTTTGAGACGGAGTCTGGTTCTGTGGCCCAGGCTGGAGTGCAGTGGCGTGAGCTTACTGCAAGCTCCGCCTCCCGGGTTCACGCCATTCTCCTGACTCAGCCTCCCGAGTAGCTGGGACTACAGGCGCCCGCCATCACGCCCCGCTAATTTTTCTATTTTTAGTAGAGTCAGGGTTTCACCGTGTTAGCCAGGATGATCTCGATCTCCTGACCTTGTGATCCGCCCACCTCGGCCTCCCAAAGTGCTGGGATTACAGGCATGAGCCACTGCGCCCAGCCAATAATTAACTTTTTTTTTTTTTTTTGAGACAGAGTTTCACTGTCACTCAGCTGGGGTGCAGTGGCAAGATATCAGTTCACTGCAAGCTGCCTCCCGGGTTCAAGCGAGTCTCCTGCCTCAGCCTCCTGAGTAGCTGGGATTACAGGCGCACACCACCATATCCAGATAATTTTTGTATTTTTAGTAGAGACAGGGTTTCACCATGTTAGCCAGGCTGGCCTCAAAACTCCTGACCTCAAGTAATCCGCCTGCCTCGGCCTCCCAAAGTGCTGGGATTACAGGTGTGAGCCACCACGCCCGGCCAACTGTTAAAAAATTATTTTTAGTTGTGTTCGTCTAGGTGAATGCACCAATCAAACCTTTTCTCTTCTTCTTATTCTGTATCAAATTTCAGTCCTCAATTTTTAAGCAGATTTATTTGTTAGCTTTTCCCTCCACATAGGTTTGCCAGATAAAATATAGGATGCCAGTTAAATCTGAACTTGAAATCAGCAATTTTTTTTTTTTTTTTTTTTTTTGAGGTGGAGTCTCGCACTGTCACCTGGGCTGGAGTGCAGTGGTGCGATCTCGGCTTACTGCAACCTCTGCCTCCCAGGTTCAAGCGATTCTCCTGCCTCAGCCTCCCGAGTAGCTGGGATTACAGGCGCCCACTACCACACCCAGCTAATTTTTTGTATTTTTAGTAGAGACGGGTTTCACCATCTCTACTAAAAGATGGCCAGGCTGGTCTTGAACTTCTGACCTCATGATTCACCCGCCTCGGCCTCCTAAAGTGCTGAGATTACAGGCATGAGCCACCGCACCCAACTGTTGATCAACAATAATTTTTAAGTTGTTTAGTATTTTTAGTCCCTTGCAATATTTGGGACATAATTATGCTAAGAAAGTATTCATTGCTTATCTGAAATTCAGATTTTACTAGGTGGCTTGTTTGCCAGTTCGGACAACCCTACCCCCATATCAATCTTCTTAGGCTAAGTGAAGACCCATCATTGCCTCTTCATGGTGTTCATGCCAGGTGCGGTGGCTCACACCTGTAATCCCAGCACTTTGGGAGGCCGGGTGGGGGGCAGATCACCTGAGGTCAGGAGTTTGAGACCAGCCTGACTAACATGGCGAAACCCCAGCTCCATTAAAAATACAAAAAAATTAGCCAGGTGTGGTGGTGCGTGCCTGTAGTCACAGCTACTCGGGAGGCTGAGGCAGGAGAATCGTTTGAGCCCGGGAGGCAGAGGTTACAATGAGCCAAGATCGTGCCACTGCACTCCAGCCTGGGTGACAGAATGAGATTCTGTCTCAAAAAAAAAAAAAAAAAAAAAAGAGAAGAAGAAGTAGTACAGCTCCTAAGTGGTGGAAGTCCTTTGTGCCTGGCTGTTAATCTGGACACCGTCCGAGTAACAGCAAGGTCATCGCAGTAAAACCTCATGGGAAATGTGAAAGTTGTCAATCAGAATGGAGTCACTTGTGTTAAAAGCCCTGACAAATAGAAGGGAGGATTCTCGTGCATGAACACCTGATAACAAGATCTATGAAAAAGACTGTAAAAACTACCACTTTGCACAAAGACCATCACAACCTTACACACACATACACACATATTCCTGCAAGGACAGCAACTGCTTGTCCAACTTGGAAATGGTGCCATCCTTGTTATTGATCCTTGCAGCCAGGGATAATTATCTCAAAACAATTATGTAATCCTCCTCACTTTTCCTTTAAAAACCTTTGCCTTCCTTTACCTTCTGTATACACAGAGTTTACCATGACACGCATATTCCCATTGCAATGCCTATTCCTGAGTAAACATCGTTTTCGTTTAGTGAGTCTCCCTTTCTGTTATGTGGGTTGACAAAAGATAGGACTTTTCCGTGCACAGAACACTCTCCCATCCACTCTACCCTGGGATAGGTTTTGAGTCCTATGTTGAGATGGGAACACTAAGGAGGCTCAGCGGATGGAGGTCACTTGCTGAGGGTAGGGGCAAGGCTGACATGAACCCAAGCCTCTTTCCCATGAGCCACAACTTCCCCTGTGTGAGACAGGGCTGCTTAGAACTCGGTGTCAAGGAGAAGTGAAGGTCTCCTCACCCCAAGGTTTTCCCACCCCTTCTCATCCTGCACGCACCTTGACCTCTTTCTCCAGGTAGTCACACAGCAGAATCTGGGGGTCGATGAGGTAGTCAGGGGGATAAAGGGGCATTGAGTGCAGGGGCCGGCGGCTCACGCTGCTCCTACAGGCTGCACGGCGCCCAGCCTTGGGGAACACCAGCCTTCGGATGGGGGATACAAAGCCCTGGGGAGGAGAGGAGGAATGAGAGTAATAACAGTGGTTGCTTTTATTGAGCACTTACCATACTCACTTTTACTTACATTACCTAATTTAATTCTCACCAAAACTCTGCAGAAGGGGTACCTCTGTAAGTCCCATTTTACAGATGGAAAAATTAAACCCTAGAGAGAAACTAACTGATAAAGTCACCAGCTAGTAGTGGTGGAACCAATAGTTCACTGTGGGCATTCTGGATCCAACGACCTTCTTTCTAAACACCGAGGTGAGAGTGTAGCTCCTGCCAAACAGGTTTGAGGAATGAGTCTAGGCTGGGGCAAATACAGAAAAATATTAGGATTCAAGGCTGGGCATGGTGGCTCACACCAGTAATCCCAGTACTTTGGACGCCGAGGCAGGCGGATCACTTGAGGTCAGGAGTTGGAGACCAGCCTGGCCAACATGGTGAAACCCTGTCTCTACTAAAAATACAAAAATTAGTTGGGCATTGTGCCAGGAGCCTGTAATCCCAGCTACTCAGGAGGCTGAGGCAGGAGAATCACTTGAACCCAGGAGGCAGAGGCAGAGGTTGCAGTGAGTCAAGATCGAGCCACTGCACTTCCAGCCTGGGCAACAGAACAAGACTCCATCTCAAAAAAAAAATATATATATATATGTATAATATATATAAAATATATAAATATATAATATATGTATAATATAGGTATATATATAAATATATATAATATATGTTAGGATTCAATGTGGTGGAGTGGTGGTAGGTGCATTGCTATTTCTGAGGCTATTCTCTGTGCTTTCCTAAAAGTTAGAAATTATTAATAAGTACATTTAAGTAGAATCCAGGGGCACCTGCATAAAAATGGCCTGGATCAAGGTTAAAGGTGCAAATTCTGGGACTCAACCCAGACCAGCCGCCTGAATCTCAAAAGAAAACTTGAGTTCCATCTAGAACAGCATTTCTCAACATGAGATTCCTGGAACAGCAGCACCACCTAGGAATTGAGAGAAATGCAGATTATCGGGCCCCATCCCAGACCCACGAAATTAGAAACTCTGGGAGCAGGGCCCAGCAATTAGGGTTTAACAAGCCCGCCGGGTGATTCTGATGCATGCTCAAGTGTGAGACTGCACTTTAGAGCAGTCGCTCCCAGCCCTGGCTATCCTTTAGAACTACCTGGGGAAGGCCAGCTGCGGTGGCTCACACCTGTAATCCTAGCACTTTGGGAGGCTGAGGCGGGAGGATAGCTGGAGCCCAGGAGTTCGAGACCAGCCTTGGCAACATGGTGAAACTGTCTCTGCAAAAAATATACCAAAAAAATTAGCCGGGTGTGGTGGTATGCACCTGTAATCCCAGCTACTTGGGAGGCTAAGGTGGGAGGATCACCTGAGCCTGGGAGGTCAAGGCTGCTGTGAGCTGCAATTGCAACACCGCACTCCAGCTTGGGTGACAGAGTAAGACCTTGTCAAAAAAAAACAAATAACCTCCCCCCGCCCCCAACACACACACACAAACTACCCGGGGACCTTCTAAAACTTCAGATGTCCAGGTTACACTCCCGACCAACTGAATCAGAAATTCTGGTACTGAGACGCAGGCATAAAATTTTTAATTTTTTAATTTTTTTGAGATAGGGTGTTGCTCTGTTGCCCAGGTTGGAGTGCAGTGGCACAATCATAGCTCACCGCATCCTTGATCTCTTAGGTTCAAGAGATCCGTCTGCCTCAGCCTTCCAAGTAGTTGGGACTACAGGTGTGTGCTACCATGCCCTGCTAATTTTTTAAATTTTTAGTAGAGATGAGGTCTCACTGTGTTGCCTAGGCTGGTCTTGAACTCCTGAGCTCAAACGATTCTTCTGCCTTGGCCTCCCAGAGGCCAAGGGATTACAGGTGTGAGCCGTTGGGGTTAATGAGCTCAGTCCATTAAGATTTTTAAAGCCTTTTTAGGTAATTTCAAAATGCAGCTCAGCTGAAAACCACCGAGTGAATGTATGGTGTGATTACTTAACTCTTGTAATGAGGCAAATGTGAGTAAGACAACCTCCCTGCCCTCAAAGAGCTCACATTCTTTTCAGGTAAACAGAACACAAGTCCACAAATACATCTGTTCATTTACTCATTCATTCAGTAAACATGTATTCACACCTGTATGGCTGGACTCTGTGCTGGGTGCTGAGGATTCAGTGGAGACCTGGACCCTATCCGTACCTCCAGGGCTTGTGATAAATGACCTAGACTAGTGAGTTTCCAACTTTATGTACACTGGAGTTTTGATTCAGTAGGGTTGGGTTGGAGCCTGAGACTCTGCATTTCTACCAAGTTCCCATCTGGTGCTGATACTACTGGTCTGTGCACCACGCTTTGAGTAGCCAGGATCTAAACCAGTGGTTCTCAAAGTGTGGCCCCACAACCGTCAGCATAACCTGTGGGTTATTAGAATTGCAAATTCTTTCTGACTCAGCGATCCTCCCACCTCTGCCTCACAGTAGCTGGGACCACAGACATGCACCACCACCACACCTAGCTAATATATATATATATTTTTTTTTTTTTTAAAGAGATGGGGTCTTACTATGTTGCCCAGTCTGGTCTTGAACTCCTAGGCTCATGCAATCCTCCTGCCTCAGCCTCCCAAAGTGTTGCCACTACAGGCATGAGTCACTGTGCCTGGCCAGAAATGCAATTTCTTGAACCCCATCCCAGGCCTATTGGCCCAGAAACTGGGGGTAAGACCCAGTGATCTGCATTTTAATGAGTCCTCAGGTGATTCTTATGGGTACTCAGCTTATGTTAGAACCAATATCATGCAGCCAGGATGGGGTATGTAGAAACTTTGAGGAATGAGAGGAAACTATCTGGGAGAACGCATGCCAAGCAGAGGGCACAGCATGTGCAAAATTCTGGATGCCTCAAAGGCTGGATGAGGGTGAGCCTGGAGAAGCTGTGTACAGTCAGTCTGCCGTGGCTAGATTATGAGATGAACATATCTTGAATGCCAGCTATGGAGCTGGGACTTTGTCTTGCGTGTGTGTGTGTGTGTGTCAGGGGTGGGGAGGTGGTATTTTTGTTGGTGGCCCTGAATGGTTCAGCTCTGCCCACCTGTCCAGCCCCATCTGCCTCACTCTTGTCCCCTGGGCCCCCACTACACAGTCCTCTTTCAGTCCTTCTGGCTTGCTACGTTCCTTCCCACCGTGAGGCTTTTGCACATGCTGTTTCTCTGCCTCAAACGTTCTTCCCTACCCCCTTTCCTTCCACCCGTCAGCTCTCGACTCAAACTGATCAGTCTAGGGCTTGGTATCCTAATATTCTGTCCTCCAGCACTGAGCATGGGACCTTCTATGAATTTTTTTTTTTTTAGACAGAGTCTTACTCTGTCACCGAGGCTGGAGTGCGGTGGCATGATCTTGGCTCACTGCAACCTTTGCCTCCTGGGTTCAAGCCTCAGCCTCCTGGGTAGCTGGGATTACAGGCATGCACCACCACGCCCAGCTAATTTTTGTATTTTTAGTAGAGACGGGGTTTCGCCATTGGCCTGGCTGGTCTCAAACCCCTGACCTCAGGTGATCTCCCGCCTCGGCCTCCCAAAGTGCTAGAATTACAGGCATGAGCCACTGCACCCGGCCCTTCTATGCAATTTTACATTAATTTATTCATTGCTTTAACAAAAGAAATGAAATGCCTGGTGCATAATAGGCATTCAATAAATACCTATTAAAAGAACAAACTAAGAGAAAACATGCATGTATGTCTTGGCTCCCTTCTGAGCCCTGTGTGATTCATGTGGGCACCTTTTAGAACAGCCTGGACCCATGTTTCTGGTGGGGGTAGGGTAGAAGGGAGGATGGAAATGGGAGTAAGATGGAAGTTAAAATTAGAGTAGCTCCCTGAACTCCAAAGACAACCAGGTGAGACACCCAGAGAAGCATACCAGAAAACTTCAGAGTCAGAAGCAGTGAGGGTCTGGGGGTGGGGGAATGGCTTCTGGCTGACGCCTTACACATAGGCCCTTGTAGAAAGGTGGGGAGGGGCAGGGGAGCAGGTGGGAGACTCAAGCCTGGGTAGGCAACCTCCTATCAGAATTGTCCTGACTGGGTCCTTCTGTCTGGGGCAGTGGCGAGCGGGAGAATGGATCTGCTGGGTGTCTGTCTGTCCCTCTGTCTGAGAGGCTGCAGGAGAGAGCCACCAGGAACACCAGGGAAGCAGGTGTGGAGAATCTCCCAAACTAAGTCTGTCTGGCCGGGTTTCCTGGGAAGATCCCTGTCTGTCCGTGTTAGGGATGCCAGAGGCCACTGAGAGTGGAGAAACAGGGAGTTGAGAGCCTGGATGTCTGGCTGCCCAAGAGTGGGAAGGAAGTTACTTCCAAATGAGAAGAAAGACCCCACTTATGCCCCTTGCTACTGACCCCCCACCCTGCCCCAGGTTGCCCCCTTCCCCAGCTTTGGGGACATTCCCTGCCTCCCTCCCAACCTCCTACCTACCTTCTTCCCTTTCTTGACTTCATATTCCATGGTGAAATGTCCCGTCTACTTCTGCCACCCTCCTGGCCATCCCCTCCACCCCCCCAACCCAGTTCCTTTGTTCTTTTTCCTGCCTGGTCGGAAACTCCACCAGCCCTGGAGTTCCTGCCCCTCCCATCTGACGGGGAGGGCAGGGGGTGTGGAGGACACAGCCTTGGGACCCTGCAGCTGAAGGGTGGAAGCCCAGGCAGAGCTGACCTGAGGAGGGAGGCTCAAGGCCTCTAGCCAGAAGACATGTTATTGGGGGAGCTTGGGAACTGGCCAAGGCTGGGGAAGGGCCCCCCATATTTGAAGTCCTAGTTTGGAAAATTCCAAGTTCCAGCCCTACTTCTGCCACTGACCTTGTTGTGTGACCTTGGCAAGGCAAGTCGGTTCCCCCTTTCACAACCTGTTTCCCCTGCCCTCCATAGTTGGAAGTAAACACTGCCTCCCTCCCTAGGCTGCTGTGGTGAGAAATGAAAGAGTCGGTGGAAAGTGTCTTATAGAGAGTATTGTAGCCAAGCAAGTTATGGTTTTTAAAAATTAATCGTTACTCTGAAGGGAGGCAGTATGCGTGGGCTTTGAAGATAGGCTGCTTGAGTTTGAATCCTGGCTTTGGCACTTACTAGGGTTATGACCTTTGGGAAGTCTCTTAACCACCAGTGCCTCAGTTTTCCCATCTTTAAAATGAGCATAATACTCGTTTAACCTCATAGTGACCTTGTGGGGATTAAATGCACCTAGAAGAACTTCTGGCACATATTAAGTACTCAGTAAGGCCAGGCGCTGTGGCTCACGCCTGTAATCCCAGCACTTTGGGAGGCTGAGGCGGGCGGATCACCTGAGGTCAGGAGTTCGAGACCAGCCTGGCCAACATGGTGAAACCCCGTCTCTACTAAAAATACAAAAATTAGCCAGGCATGGTGGCACACACCTGTAATCCCAGCTGCTCAGGAGGCTGAGGCAGGAGAATCGCTTGAACCTGGGAGGTGGAGGTTGCAGTGAGCTGAGATCGCGGCACTGTACTCTAGCCTTGGTGACTGGCTGAGACTCCATCTCAAAAAGAGCAAGACTCCATCTCAAAAAAAATTTTTTTTTAAAAAGTGCTCAGTAAATATTAACTGTTTACCTGCCTAGCAGTTGTCAACTTAAAGAACAAACAGAGACTCTCTAAAAGAAATTTCACTTAGGGGCCGGGCGCAGTGGCTCAATCCTGTAATCCCAGCACTTTGGGAGGCCGAGACGGGCGGATCACGAGGTCAGGAGATCGAGACCATCCTGGCTAACACAGTGAAACCCCGTCTCTACTAAAAAAAAAATACAAAAAACTAGCCGGGCGAGGTGGCGGGCACCTGTAGTCCCAGCTACTTGGGAGGCTGAGGCAGGAGAATGGTGTAAACCTGGGAGGCGGAGCTTGCAGTGAGCTGAGATCCGGTCACTGCACTCCAGCCTGGGCGACAGAGCGAGATTCTGTCTCAAAAAAAAAAAAAAGAAATTTCATTTAGGAATTAAGCATTGCAGTGGGAATTACCTATATGCCATAGTAACTGATGTGCACTTTCAGGGAGGTGGGGGAAGACAAAAATTTTTTAAAGAAAAAAATAAGGATTATGTTATTGTTTTTGAACTAATTATCCTTGACTACAAAGATCAAGAGCAAGCATGACGCCAGTCTAAAGTTGGACAGGCAGTTGCTGGGCAGATGTCCTTGTGGAAGTATTTTTTGTGCAAGGTTTCGATGGCCTTTGTGCAAGGTTGTGATTTTTGTAGTCTTTTGTGTAATCAGTCTTTGTTATTATCTGTTTTGTCATCAGTCTTATTTGTTTTGCAAGCATGAAAATCCTCGATGGCCTTCCCCAGCTCTATTTGTCAAGGTTTTCTTAACATTAGTGACTCCATTTTTATTCTGACCATATTCATAGGGTCTTGAGCTGTTTTACTCTGTTGGAAGTATATTAGAGAGGCAAGGTCCCCTTTGTGGCTCTGTGCTGAACACTTTACATATTTTATTTTACTCCTCGCAGTGTTGAGTACCATGATAGTACCTATTACACAGATTTTTTAAACTGAGGCTGAAGTGCAGAGCCTGGTTCAAGGAGGTCACACGGTGAATGAGAGGAGGAGCTGGGATTTCTGGCTGGTGTAGATCTGAGCCTAGCGTTCCTTACTTCTAGGACCTATGCATTCTGCATGCCCCACCCAGGACAGATGGAAAGGTTCTGAGTGGCCCATTCACACCTTGCAGCGACACCTGGGTTCTGGAGACCTAAGCTCTGGAACTGATTTGCTATATATGACCTGGTCCAGGTTGCTTATTGTAACTTCTCTTGGCTTCAGCTTTCTTATCTTTCCAATGGGAACAATAATTTCCCAAAGCCCTGCTCTGCTCGTCAGAGCTGTGGCCAGAAAGACACAGGCCATGGATGGAAGAGCAGTTGGAAACCGTAAAGTACCAATGCATTGGATTCTACTGAAAGACTTTTTCTGAAAGCCTGGTGTTCAGGGTCAGTGCCTTGGAGGGAGGATCAGAGCTCCCCACTGCTTCTGGGTGTGAGAGCTACAGGAGATCCTAGCCACTAGCCCTTCCTCTTCCTTCCCCTCCCTTGGAGGGGAAATGGCCCAGGCTGCTTAGTGCTGGCTCTCACAGCCACTCCCTCCTGCTCCCCTGCATCCTGCCGGTCACCTCCCAGTACAGGAAGTGAGATCTCCACTCAGCCTGCCAGGCGAACAGGAAGAGGCCAGGGTGTGCTAGCCAATTCCTGACTCTGCTCTGGACATGAAAGCTCCAACTTAACCCCTTGAGCCAGCCCAGAATTCCCACCCTTGGAGCAGCAGCAGGGCATGAGAGATGTGGTCTCTTGCTCTGGCATCTCTATGACTGGCTTTTGCAAGCCTTTTCCTCTCTCTGGGCCTCAATTTCCCTGTCTATAAAATGGAAGCTTGTATTATTCCTGGACTAGCTCCAAACATCGCTGAACTGCTGGGAATCTCAGATAGGGCGATAAGTGTTTTGCATGCTACTAAAATTAGAAAACTATCTCTGTATTCCCTGCAGTGCTCCCTGCAGAGCCATAACAGATGAAGTGCTTAGTAAATGTCAGCGGAAGTGGTTGGAGATGGTGGATGTAGGCTCAAATGTATATGACCTTGAACACATTACCTCATCTCTTAGCACCTCAGAGCCCTCACGTGTCAAAAGCAGGAAAATGGCAGTACCTGCCTTGGAAGGCTGCTGCAGGGATTGAATGAGAACAGAAGTGCACAATGATAACGTATTATTAAAATTAGCTTGTGAATCAAAGAAGAGATGAGCAAAACAAAGTCCCTGCTCTCAAAGACTTAACAATTGTGGCAGATAGGATTCATCTCTTTTGAGCCACCTCCAGTTGATTGGCAGGGGCTGCCTGAGGGCTGCGTAGAGGATTATAAAAACTGGATCTACTCCCAGCAGGAAGAAGGGATTGATTATCAATGCCTGCCACAGGCAGGAGTGGGGAAAGCAGCAGCAGGTGGTCAGTGCACATGTTGACCGGGATCTGGTTAGAGACAAAGACACACAAGCCAAGAACTCTGGTATCAGGCCAGCAACTTGTTTGGGGGAAAGCAGAATCAGGAGCCATTCCCCAGGCCGGTGGCATTCAAGCCAAACCTTGAAAGGTGAATGGAAGGAAGGTTACTCTGGGCAGAGGGAACAGCTTGAGCAAACACAGTGCCAGAGTTCTGCCTGCAAGGAACAGACAACCCCGCCAAAGGTGGCTTAGACAAGAAGGAACATTTATTCTCTCTTAAAACAAGTCCAATAATGAGTGCTTTCAGGTTATTTGAGCAGCTCAACACTAGCATCAAATTCCTTTATATTTTTTATTTTGCTGGTGTTATTGTGTCCCTCCAGTTTATTTGTTGAAGCCGTAACCCCCAGGACCTCAGAAAGTAACAGTATTTGAAGACAGGGTCTTTAAAGAGGTGATGAAATTAAAATGAGGCAGTTAGGGTGGACATTACTCCAATCTCCCTGGTGTCCTTATATGAAGAGGAAATTTGCATCTGTAATCCCAGCACTTTGGGAGACCAAGGCAGGTGGATCACCTGAGGTCGGGAGTTCAAGATCAGCCTGGCTAACATGGTGAAATCCCATCTCTACTAAATATACAAAATTAGCTGGGTGTGGTGGCACACACCTGTAATCCCAGCTACTCGGGAGGCTGAGGCAGGAGAATCGCTTGAACCTGGGAGGCGGAGGTTGCAGTGAGCTGCGATCGCGCCACTGCACTCCAGTCTGGGTGACAGAGTGAGACTCCATCTCCAATGAAAAAAAAAAAAAAAGGAAATTTGGACACACCAAGACATCATGGTCACTTGTGCACAGGGAAAGACCGTGTGAGAACACAGTGGGAAGACAGACAGCTGTCTGCAAGCCATGGAGAGAGGCCTCAGGAGAAATTGTCAGAGGTATTTGAACCGGAGCAACTCCATCTTGAATAGAAGCTAGGTAGAGTGAGGCTGAGATCTACTGGGCTGCATTTCCAGACAGTTAAGGCATTCTAAGTCGCAGGATGAGATAGGGGGTCAGCTCAAGATACAGGTCGTAAAGACCTTGCTGATAAAACAGTTGCAGTAAACAAGTCGGCTAAATCCCACCAAAACCAAGATGGCCACGAGCCTGACCTCTGGTCGTCCTCACTGCTACACTCCCACCAGCACCATGACAGTTTACAAATGCCAGGGCAACATCAGGAAGTTACCCTATATGGTCTAAAAAGGGGAGACATGAATAATCCACCCCTTGTTTAGCATATCATCAAGAAATAACCATAAAAATGGGCAACCAGCAGCCTTTGGGCTGTTCTGCATATGGAGTAGCCATTCTTTTATTCCTCTACTTTCTTAATAAACTTGCTTTCACTGTACTGTATGGACTCACCCTGAATTCCTTCTCATGTGAAATACAAGAACCATCTCTTGGGGTCTGGATGGGGACCCCTTTCCTGTAACAAAACCAACTCTGCCAATGCCTTGATCTTGGACTTCCAGCCTCCAGAACTGTCAGGAAATAAATTTCTGTTGTTTAAGCTGCCTGGTCTGTGGTATTTTGTTATGGCAGCCCGAGCAGACTCACGCACCTGGTAAGGTGGCTGCAGTGGCCTTGGGA
Organism: Theropithecus gelada; assembly: GCF_003255815.1. Classification (NCBI taxonomy): domain Eukaryota; kingdom Metazoa; phylum Chordata; class Mammalia; order Primates; family Cercopithecidae; genus Theropithecus; species Theropithecus gelada. Next base: position 70,669,824 of record NC_037678.1, read on the forward strand.
GTGGCACATGATGCCATCCCGAGATAAGGCCAAGGATTTCCCCTTCTTGTATGTCTTTTTTTCATGGAGCAAAACCTTTCCCAGGAATCTTCAAAAGACTTCCCTTAAGAACCCAGGGGCCAGATGCATTTGCCAGGACTTTTTTCGGCTGAGTCAAAGACCGAATAACGGACCTAAACAGGAGAGTTTCTCTCTTCTTCAGGCAATAGTCAAGGGTGGGTGTGGCAGCCCCCTGGGTCCCAGACCTTGATGTCTCCTATTTTGTTGCTCCACCAAGCAGTGGTTCTGCTATCAACTGCAAGATGGCTCTCTCCACCCAGCTGCAGTCCAGCCAGTAGGGTCAACAAAGCAGAAAACATGATCTGTCTCTTTAAAGTGATGTAAGTAGCACAAATTTCTCCTTGGCCAGAACTTGGTTCATAGCGGAGCCTAGCTGCAAAGGAGGCTGGGAAATGTAGTCTTTTATTCTGAGTGGCTATGTGCCTAGCTAAAAACTCTTTAGAGAAAAGGAGGAACATGGATACTGGGGGACACTTAGCAGTCCCTACCTCACCAGAATTGGGTCACATGCCCCTGCCCCCATCAATCCTTGGTCAAAGGAATTATCTTAGACCAATGGTCCTCAAATGTAGGCATACATCAGAATCACCCAGAAGGCCTGTCAAATAGATTGTTGTGCCCCGTCCACACGGTGGCTGATTTAGTAGATCTGAGACCTGAGAAACTGCGTTTATAACAAGTTCCCTGGTGCTACTAGTCTGGAGACCACAGTTTGGAAACCACTGTCTTTGGTCAATCATGATTTGCCTCCTGGGGCCAGGTCAGGGTTACATTCCCTGGGCACTTTGGAGGGGGATCCTGGAAGAACTGGGGCTCCACCTGCATGAAAGCATGGTGAGAAAGCCTGTTGGATGGCAATCAGGAGAGTCTTACGGAAACAGGAAGATGGGTGGTTTGGAGAGGCTATGGGGGCCAGGTGGGGTATGTCAGAGATGAGACTCGAGGTGGTTTTAGGCCCAGTTTCTAAAAAGTCAGAATCTGACAGAAGAGTTTGACCTTTATCCTGAAGGCACTGGGGAGCCATGGGAGGTTCTGAAGCAAGGAAATGCCATGATCAGATTTATGGAGGGTACATTGAAGTAGTGGTCCTTGGCTGGGTGCAGTGGCTCACGTCTGTAATCCCACCACTTTGGGAGGCCAAGGCTGGAGGATTGCTTGAGGCTACGAGTTCGAGACCAGCCTGGACAACATAGGGAGACCCTCATTTCTATAATAATGTTTTAAAAATTAGCTGGGCATGGTAGCATGTGCCTGCAGTCCCAGCTACTCAGGAGGCTAAGGCAAAAGGATTGCTTGAGCCCAGGAGTACAAGGCTGCAGTGAGCTATGATTGCATCACTGCACTCCAGCCTAGGTGACAGAGTGAGACTCTGTTTCTGGAAAAAAAAAAAAGAAAAGATCTGCAAGGTCAGGTCCTCAGATCCGCTTGCACCAGAATGCAGGATTCCCAGCCATGTTCTTTAAACACACCTGAAGAACTTAAAAATGCAGATTTCCAGGCATGTTCTACCTACTCCCTGATTATGGAGGTGGAAATATGCATTTGAAACATATCCCCTCTTCTCCAAGTGATTCTCATGCACTTTGAAGTTTGAGAACCACTGGATTAGGATGGAAGCCCTGGAGACAGAGGCCCTCTAAGAGGCAACACCCCCTAGGATAGGATGTAAGCTCCTTGAGGGCAGGGACCTTGCCTGTTTTATATCTTTCTTGTTCACTATGCCTAGAACTGCCTGGCACCTGGTAGGTTCTCAATAAGTATTGGTTGTAGTGGAGTTAGGAACTTCAGTCTGGGTCCTGATTTTGTCATAGACTCATTCTGTGATCTCTGACAAGTATCCCCACCTTTATCTCCCCCGACCCACTTTATCTGTAAAATGAACTTGGAGATAATCTGTAGAACTTTTGTCCTTAGGATTCTAGTTGATCGATTGAGACGCTGTCACTAAACAGGAGACATTGTGTAATGTCCCACCCTCTCCCAGCCCCTTTCTCTCTTAAGCCACAGAGATTGTGGCAGGTGGTACCCTACCCATCCCTCTTTCCTCATCTCCTTCCCCTGGCCCAGAACAGCCAAAACAATAGGACACAAGCAGCACGTACTGAAATGACTTTTAATATCTCATGTTGCAGCAAAATTAAAAATATACAAAAAGTTCGTGGTGTACAAAAGAGTCTCAGTAAAGAGGCCCCAGCTTGGGGCCCCCTCCCCCTCCCCCTCCTGGGGGAAGCACGGAGGGTGAATGGGGGTCGGGGGATGGAGGATGGCACAGATGTAGTAAATACCAGGAGGTGGGACCAGGGAAAGGAAACAGAAGAGGACAGGGGTGAGGGCCCGTTAGGGAGGAAGAGACGACAGGTAGGGGAAGAATCACTCGGAATTGTGCTGACAGAGGGAGATTAGCCCCTCAGGCATGGCTAGTGATTCCTACAGTTCCAGGGGCATGGAGGGGAGGATCAGAGCTGGGGGTATTCTGGTGGGACCCTCAAAAGAACTGGGTTCTGGTCTCACCCTGCCACCAACTTACTGTGTGACCTTGGGCTGGCCATCTCCCATCACTGGGCTTGCCCCTTCAGTAAAATAGGATGCTGGATGTCTAAACCATTGATTCCTAACATGGGGTCCCAGACCCTCAGGGCCTGTGAAAGCAGGAATGGGTGCCCATGAGTGCTTTTGAGAATTTTGTATTAAGCAACTCAATAAAATACAAATATTCCCCCACCTTCAAGCCCTAGAAGTTGACTTGAGGCCTTGGAAGCATTTATCTGCAATCAGAAGCTCAGTTTGAGTTAATTTAATGTGGGAAAATGAATTCTTCTTCAAGAAATGAGGCTGGTTTGGGAGAAAAATCTTCCAAACCACAGGATCCTCAGGGAAGAAAATAATGAGGGAGCTATGGGAACGGTTCAGATCCCTTCCAGCTATTTCATGATGGGTTTGGAAAGCCAGTGGGGCTGGGGGCTGTGTTTATATGAGGCCCCTACAAGTTCAGTGGTTTAGCTTAATGGAGACCAGGCAGAAAAGGGTCGGATTCGATCTGGGGGAGTTTGGGTGAGAGAGAGATGGAGGAATCGTCTTTTACCCCCTGGCGCCTTCTGTACCCCTTCTTTGTCCTAGGGTACCCTCCATTCTGAGATTATTGCAGGTTCCCTGGGACCCCCACCCCTTCAGCCTGGCCCGGGGGTGCTCTTGCAGCGGTTATGCATAGAATAAAGGCCAGGGTTGCTGAGGAGAGGGCAGCCTCCTCCTCCAGAGAAGGGAAGGGTGGCAGAAGCCCAGCACAAGGGGTAACCTCTCTGTCCCCTGGGGAGTTTTCTGTCTCCAGAAACCAGGCCAGGCTTGAACGGGGCCTTCCTTTTCCACTCCCACATCTCCCGCTCCAGAGTCCTTCCTCCCCATACCTCTATCAGCAGCAGCCAAGGACCCAGAAATGTCCTATCCTCTCCCCAACCAGAACGGCACATTGCAGACCCTTTCCTCCCCAGCCCTGGGTCTCAGAAGCCTCTGTGGTTGGGAAGGGGGACTCAGACCCCAACCCCACTACTGCCCATGCGGCTTGGCACCCACTCAGTCCCTTCCATTGAGACACTGCAAAGCACTTTAAAACATAAACTGACAGCTCCCCCTACCAACCTCTACTGCAGGCCCCACCACAGCTTGAACTGGGAGGGAGACAGGTGCCAAAGGTGGCAGGGGCCAGCACAGAATGGGACAGCTGGGTCCTGGCTTTCAGTCCACATCCTGCACCTGGACTCCCCTGCAACCCAATGTCAATTCCTCCTAACCAGTGGCCCCCAAGCTGGAAAAGACTCCAGCAGCCCCTAACCTGAGGCACTGGAGGGCCTGTAGCCCTTATCAAATGATGATTCCCAAACCAGGGACCCTGTGGACCCCCAGACTCCCTTTTCTTTTTTTTTTTTTTTTTTTTTTTTTTTTTTTTTTTTTAAATTTTGAGACGGAGTCTTGCTCTGTCGCCCAGGCTGGAGTGCAGTGGCCGGATCTCAGCTCACTGCAAGCTCCGCCTCCCGGGTTCACGCCATTCTCCTGCCTCAGCCTCCCGAGTAGCTGGGACTACAGGCGCCCGCCACCGAGCCCGGCTAGTTTTTTGTATTTTTTAGTAGAGACGGGGTTTCACCGTGTCAGCCAGGATGGTCTCGATCTCCTGACCTCGTGATCCGCCCGTCTCGGCCTCCCAAAGTGCTGGGATTACAGGCTTGAGCCACCGCGCCCGGCCCAGACTCCCTTTTCAGCTGAGAGGGCAGTGGGCTCAGTTCTCAGATAGCCAGGTGATGGGGATTTAGGGTTGGACTAGCAAAGTCTCAGAGGGAGCCACAGCCTCTGTCCCTGACTTCCCCTGAGGGGTTTCGAGACTCTGCAGGACACTCTAGAACCTTCTCAACATTTTGAACCGTAAGTCTCAAACTGGTGGCACGTGGGCCAAATATGAGCGGCCTGCAGTTTCCCAAACATTTGAATTTTAGTTCCTACAGGCAGGGCACACAGTCACTCTCCTGTTTGCCAGAGTCCCCACCACTCCCTATTGTCTCCATTCCTCTTATTTTCATTATGTCGAGGCATTTGAGTTTGCATCGCATGCAGCCCTTGTCCCAGAAAACCTTCTCCCTACTGTCCGAGGCTTCTGTGGACTCCAGGCCCAGATGAATTCCAAGGGAAGAACCTGCAGAACTTGAGTACTTAGGAGGGTGTTGGCTGCAAGCAAGACCTTCCCTGAATATTCCCAGCCCCTCAGCCCTTATCCAGAGACCTGGACTTTCCCCAGGTCTCACCTTTCCTGCCCTCTGCCTGCCCCGACTCTCATGGGTGACATGCCTCTGTGGGACACAGGTGTAGCAGGGAGCTGACTTGGGGTAAGGCAGATTTTGGGGAGACACAAGAATGAGGCAGATGACAGGAGGGGATCAAATAAGGCCCCCTTGTTGGGGAGCCCTCTGGGGGAGTGGGGAGGTCTGTGCTGTTCAGCTGGGGTGACAGTTACAAGACACACGTCACATCAGTGCCAGGAGGTGCCGTGATGGGGGCGTGGTGCCTGCAGAGGTTTGGGGAACACAGTCAACAGCCTGGGGGTCGTTCTAAGAAAACAGGGAGACAGAAGTCTGCCCTGGAAATGGGGACACTAGTCTCCTGGGGTCAGAGGTAACTGAGGGCAGGGTCTGCCGTATTTGGTACCCAAAGTATCCTGTTCTCTTCTGTTCCTGGCAAAATCAAGATGCACCCAACTACCTCTCATCCCCAGGGAAATCCTAACTGCCACTGACTTCCTGTGTGGCCTTTGGTGAGTCCTTGGTCCTCTCTGGGTCTCACTTTCTCCTGTCTAATGTATGTGGAGGGCAGGTGGCTTAAGGGACCCTCAGGGACCCTCTGGGCTGCAAGGACCCTGGGAGGGTGGGAAGGACTAGGAAGGACTGAGCATCTAGACTGGGGTGGGGGTCAGGGGACAGGGGGCAGAGGACCAGGGGGGTCAGTTCTGCCAGGGGACAGACCGGTTGAGGTAGATTGTGTCACAGAAAGAAAAACAAAACAACAGCTCTAAGGGGATGGACCCCTCCCTCATCTGACTCCTCTATCCCAATGAAATGAAGGGAAGAGCCAGTGGAGCAGGGGGCCTCAGGCCTGGTCCCGAGCTCCTGGGTGGAGAGTCCTTAAAGGGCTGAGACTCTTCTGAGGGTAAGAAGCAGAAGAAGGTGCCTGTAGCCCTCTCCCCGGGCCCTTTGACTGTGGCCTTTTCTGTGCCCAGATGTCCCTGCAGGCAGAGGCCCTGAGGGAAGGGTGTGTGGGGTTGATAAGAGGTGGGGAGTAGGGGTGGAGTAAAATCCAAAAATGTGGCCATGGCTTCCCTGTGAGCCTCAGACCATGCCAAGCCCTGCCAGCACATCCCTGCACCTTGGGAATCTCCTGGAGTGTAAAGGACCCCAGCTAGGACTTTTCCTCTAGAAGGCAGCAGCCAGATGGGCCATTCTGGGATACTGGGGAGGAGAACAACTTGCCAAGGGTGGCCCTCATGCTACCTCTCTGGGCCTCAGTTTCCTCATCTGTAAGATGGGTTGATAATGCCTCTCTTGCAGGGATGTCATGACCAGAGGAGAGTGTGAGTGAAACGACATGGGGTGAAAATTCCTGGCACAAAGTCAGCCCTGCAGAAATAGTCTGTTTCTGGTTCTGGGTCTGCATCCTCAAAGCTCCCATCTCACAAAGGCTTTGTGTGTGAATTCAGTCTCCGAAGATGGATTTGGGCAGAGAACAAGCAGGATGGATGAGTCCAACAGAGCGGGCCTGGGTCAGCCTTGGGCTTCTTCCACCTCCCATCACCCTTGAGGCCTGGTTCCTGAGGGTGCTTAGCAGCAGAAAGAAGGAAAAGCACTCTTGCTGTGTTGGCAGGAGGGATGATGCACACACCATCTCGGCCTGTGTGCTGGTGGGGAGGGTGACTTGTATCGTGGTTGTGATTGTGCTTGTGTGTATGTGGGCAGTCTGGCCCTCTCTGCCTTTGGGGTCACCCTGCATCCCCAGCAATTCATCATTACCCATCACCTTTTGATGGGCAGCCCAGAGTCTGGGACCTTGAGAGAGTAGCTGCCACTCTGGGCCTCAGTTTCCCATCTGTAACCCAAGAAAGGCTGAACCAGGGAGGTCTAAGCACCCTTCTAATTTGCATAGTCTAGGATTCTCATGGCCCACCTCACTCCAGGGTCAGGTTTGCATCTGTCCTTAACATCCCCTGCTGTCCTCTCCCACTGATCACACCTAAGTTGCTGTGGGAGTGTGTGTGTGTCTGTGTGTATGTGTGTGTGGGGGGGGGGCAGGGTTCCCAGCTCTGCTAGAGGCTCTGTCTCCTCACCCCATGGAACTGCCTACTTCTCCTCTCCCATACACCCCCTCAGTCCAGCACTGGCTGTCCTAGGTGGGAGGAGGGGCCTTGAGTGAGTCCCCTGGGCACACCAGGATGTTCAGGCCATGGGAATAGACCACAGGTCCTGGGGAGTCATCAGATCTAAGGCAAAACAAGTCAGTTTCCCAGATGTCGCCCCAGGGAGCCCCATTTGCAGGGTGGCTGAGAGCCAGGATTCATGTCACGTCCCCAAAGCTATTTTTTTTCCAGCTGGGAACCAGTTGGCAGCTGAAATGTCTCAGGGGTTCTGAGGACAATTTCCTTTTAGAAAGATGGCTATGGACCAAGGTAACAGGGGCCTAGAGCTCCCATAAGCCCCAGAAGTCTAGAATCAGAGCACCCATTCCTAGAAAATTCCATTCACACTGGGCTCTAGAACCCCTTCTCCCCCACCACCATGACAGGTGCTAGAATCCCCCACAGCAGAGCAGCGGGGCTCCAGTGTCCTCCCCCATCACAGTAGAATACACAGATCAGAGTGGCTCCCTGGGACATTTGATCAGCCTAGCACTCTAGAACTCAATCTAGAACTAAGCGTGCTTCTGGATCAGTTCCTCTGATAAATGTGCTAAAACCTCAGCTGCACTTGAGCCCAGAGATCTTTCCAGACATCTTATCTGCTCTGCTGAAGACCTGTATCTAGAAGCCACATTCCAGGTACTCATCTAGAACAAAGAATGGCTCCTTCAAATATTTCACCCGAGGCATGTGGAACTTCATCCTTCACAGAGCCCACAACAAGAGACATCTCCTGAGGAGTTCATTCTTGTTCGCTATGCTCTGGATTGCAGGTTCCCCTCCCCCAAGTCTTCCACCCCTCCATGCTTCTGCCAGCCTAGACCCCCACAGTTCTTTCTCCTGTCCATCTCCAGCACTGCCAGCTCCCCACCCCAACACCCTGCCCCACCCTAACTCCCTTCTTCAACTCCCTCTTGCCCTGGCTCCAGGCCCCAGATGCTACAGGAGCCATGCCATCCCTGTCCACACGATGCTCCAACCTCACCCCATCCCTTCCACGGCCTCCTCCATCCTTCTCAGAGGTCTTTTGCCACCACAGAGGCAGCCCACTCTCCACAACCCCGGAGGGGCACAGGGTCTAGGTCATGGACCCCAGACAGTGCCCTTTCTCTGGCAAGTCCAGCAGGGGCAACATATGGGCAACACCAGGCAGGGGAGAGGTGTGGAGGCCCCATGAAAGCAGGGCAGCTCGAAAAGTGTAGCACCAGATGATTCCCCAGGCCCTGGGTCAGGGGAATTTAGGGAATGGGCCACAAGGCTGAAAACGGGGCCCAGGGCTGGGGCCTCTGCAAGGCTGCCCCGTCCCCTAAAAGAACCCAAAAGTGGGGCTGCTCTACTCTTGAACCAACAGATCCACTCCCCCTTAGCCTGGTGGCCCTGAAATTCCGGGCTCAACACTGTGGCCGATGTGGGATCAGCCAAGCCTGTCCCTTTTGTGCGGGGACACTGCAGCCTACACTGTGGTCTCATACTCCAGCAGCTCCTGGGTGGTCCCCACACTCCGGTACTGCAACCGGGGCGTGGCAGGTGAGGAGTACTCCAGTGCCAGGATGGTCTTCCGGAGCCGGCGGTCAATAAAATGAGCATCCCACGCAGGGTACTTCTTGCGAGGCAAGTCAATCCGGATGACAGGCCCCTCTGTCCGCGAGGTGCGGGCCACTGGTGTGGGAGGCAAGCCAGGCCGCACCTGGAAGACAGGTGGGGTGGGGGTTCCTGCACGCTCTCCTGCCGAGGCCCCATCCCGCTCAGCACCTGTAGTCCTTGGCAGGGACCTGGGGGGACTCGTGATGGCGTCAGCGGGTGGGCCACAGGGCTCTGAGGCCCCACGAAAGATGCAACCAGGTGCCTGGGAACCCAGCATGGGCCCGTTGGGGTGCAGGAGACAGTAGTAGACACACATGAAGAATATGCCCAGCGCAAAGCTGGAGGCCACCACGCAGACCATGATGAGGGAGTAGAAGTCGGTTGAGAAGTTGCGGTTGGAGTACCAGAAGCCGGTGAGTGCAGCATTCTCCAGCAGGACGATGCAGTGGTAGAGGGTCATGCGGTGTCGGCTACGGCCCTCCTTGACGTTGAACCAGCAGAAGATGTAGATGATACCCACCACCATGTTGTAGATGATCTCCTCCCACTTGGACATGCAGAAGTCCGTCTCCCCTTGGATGACCCAGAAGGTCATGACGCACCAGTGGGCCACGATGAAGATGCCAAAGTAGAGCTTGTAGACGCTGGCGAAAAGCGCGAAGGCCAGGCTGCGGGCAGCAATGGTGAACAGGTGCCACAGCACCTGGGCCACGGCGCCCTTGTAGGACAGCGGCCGCTTGTCGTCCCGCGAGTCCCGCAGCACCTTCTGGTAGGAGGCCAGCGTCCAGGCCAGAGACACGAGGGAGGCAGAGGTGGAGAGGGCTGTGGAGACAGGGCAGGGGCGGGGTGGGCTGGGTTAGGGGCGGGCTCGGGTTGGGGTCTGGGGAGAGGCGGAGGGTTCTGGGACAGGAGCCGGGTTTTGAAAAGGTGTGAGGAAAGGGGCTATGGACCAGCAGGGGTGTGGGGAAGGTCTGGGAGGTGGGGAGCTTCAAGGGCCATGATGAGGCGTGGTGAGGGTGCACGGGACTGGGTACTTCTGCAGGGTGGGAGCATAAAGGGAGACGAAGATGGGGCTTTGGCCTCCATCTAGGACTGTGGTATGGGGCTGTTAGGGTTCAGGGGTCTTGGTGGGAGGGTGGAAAATGAGGGTCCAGGACGCTGGGAGTGGAAGAGGAGGTGAAGAGGAGGTCATGATTAGGGTGTGGAGCAGCCAGGAGGGGACCATTAGAAGTCGTGGGCCACCAGTAGGAGGCCGGGCATGGAGAGGAATATCTAGAGCTGAGCTGAGCAGAGCTGAGGGGCAGGGGCGGGGAGACCCAAGGTGGGAAGCGTTGTGATTGGGATCCAGTATCTGGGCAAGGGATCCCCAGGGCCCTGAGGGGTGGTGATAGTCTTTTGGGACACTGAGGATGGATTGGGCAGGGACTGGGTGGGGAGAGCATGGAGTGCTTCAGGGAGACAGGGGGATGCGATTTTTCTCTGATATTGAGGGGCTTGGCCTGGTCTGTCATTATGGAAGGGGCAAGGTGGGAAATTAACAGGGCCTTAGGGAGGATGAGGGGATGAGTGCCAGGACTAGGGCTGGGAGGACCCTCCCGGGGCCCCCCAGTGAAGTAGGCTCTCTGGAAACTGATGGTGATTGGCCAGGTCTGTGAGGCAGGGGGTCCCCAGGAGATGCAGGCTGGGATCAGGTTAGGGAACGAAGTGGGCAGGGGATTCCCCAGAGGGTCTAGGTGTTTGGATGGGAGATGGGGTTTGGTTGGCTCTGGCAACGGGGAAGGGAGGAGGGCGGGAGAGCCCAGGGGGCTTGATGGGTGTCGGCCAGGTCCCTCCTCACTCTGAGTGTAAGTGGGCCATCGAAGGGGATGCGGCGGTCTCGAGAGACCTGGAGGGTGGTGAGGTAGAAGGGGCAGGCCTCCGTAAACCCTGACTGAGTGAGCCCTGGGCTGGGGTGGGGAAGCGCACAGGGCATCCCCAGGGAGCCTGAAGCAGGGAGAAAGGCCCGGTGGGGCGGTCCCAGGCGCGGAGGGTGAAGGGGCGGGCTCACCCGGCAGCAGGTCCGGCGCGCCACCACGGTGCACCAGCAGGCTGAGCTGCAGCACTAGCTGCGGCGCGCTGCGCAGGAAGGTCTCCAGCAGGCGCAGCATGCTCACGTCGGCGCTCTCGAACAGCATCCGCCAGTAGAAGTGGCGCCGCAGCTGCTCCCCGCGCCAGCGGCTCTGCAGCCCCAGGTACAGGGCGCGCAGGTACCTGCGGGAAGGACGCGGTGCTCAGGCTCCCGCGCGCTCGTTCCTCTCGCTCTGTCCCACCCGCCCCGAGCCGCCCACAGGCGACGGGGGGCAAGTCACTCCCTACGCTGAGCCTGTTTCCTCAGCTGTGAAATGGGCATTTCGAAAGGATCACTTTATGAGGCTGCCGTTGAAGAGTACTGAATGGACTCATGAGCTTAGAGAAAGGACTGGTACTAAGTAAAGCCTTAAATACAACAGCAGCATCGCCATTGTTCCTATAACGGGTTGGGACGTGCTTTCTTTACAGGGTTACTGACACCTTGGAGTGCGCTGAGCTTACAATAGCCCTGTTACCCGTCCCTTATTTTGTTTTATTTTTAGAGATGGAGTCTCATTCTGTCACCCAGGCTGGAGTGCAGTGGTGCCATCTTAGCTCACAGCAACTTCAAACTCCTGGGCTCAAGGAACCTTCCCGACTCAGCCTCCTAAGTAGCTGGGACTGCAGGCATGTACCACTACACCAGGCTAATTTTTAAATGTTTTTTTTCTGGCTATGTTGCCCAGGCTGGTCTTGAACTCCTGGCCTCGCCTCAAGCAATCATCCTGCTTTGGCCTCCCAGGGTGCTGGGATTACAGGCATGAGCCACCGCACACGGCCCAATCCCCATTTTGTAGGTGAGCAAACTGAGACCCAGAGAGGTATGTCATTTATCCAAGGTCACACAGCTAGGACACAGTAAAACCAGGACTCAAACCCAGTCATTCTGGCCTCAGGGCCGGCACTCTAACCATGAGGCAACACTGCCTCTGACTGTAAACCATAAAAAGTTTTGCTCACATAGTTCCTTCCAGGAATAGTCCCTACTGCCTGGTGCCAGCCCCAGTTCTGTTGCCACCAGCAGATCCCTGGCCTGTTCCCTTCTCAGTGCCCAGCTGAGGTGAGATCCTCACCGCTCAGTGCCCAGCTCTCACCCCAGGGTGCAAGGAAGGTGCTCACAGCCACTTCGGCTTGGCATCTGAAACCGTTGCTTCCTCTCATGCCACTTCTCCCAACAAACTCTACGGCTGTTCATGGCCGCTTTGCACAGGTCACAGAGCCAGAGCTCACAATGTTCTCCCTTCTTGCTGAGGAATTGTACCTATTGTTTCCTCTCCCTAAAACACCCTGCCCTATCCCCTAACCCCATCCCGGCCCCAACCCAGGATGACTCTTGTTTTTTTCCCCAGGCTCAGCTTTTGAACACAATTTTGTCCATAAAGCTTCGGCTGACTACCTTTCATCTAGGGTAAAGGTCTCTCCCAGGCTTCCGTCTAATCTGCCAGCACTTGTCACAGTGCGTTGTAACTGCCTGGTTATGTGCGCATCCCCCCCATGCTGTGAGTACCTGGAGAATGACTAGGCTGGCTTGCTAACTGCTGCATCCTCAATTCTTAGCACACAGTAGGTGCTTAATCTATGTGGGCTGAATGAATGAAAGTGTGCACGGCTGCAAGCTTGTTGAACTGAATGGAACTCTAGTAACCCTATAGGGGTATAGAAGGGACTCTGAAGTCCTGAGATCAATCCCTGACTTGGCTTCTAATTTACGTGTGATCTTGAGCAAGACCCTCTCTGAGCCCTAGTTAATCCCTCCCAAAGTGGCGGTGAGGATTAAATGAATGAAAAGAAACTTTGCACATTATGGAGTGCACAGTGCCTATGTAAGGTGAGAGGGGACCTATCCACACAGATCTCTGGGTCTGATTTCCCCTCTGCCCTGGTTCCTTGCCCAGAAGCTCCACTCCTGCAGCTACAGACCCTGCCACCTTCCCAGCAACCCCCACCCCTGCCAGCTCCCCAAACTCTCTGATTCACAGGACAGGCACACCCTTTGGTGCAAACCAGAGGACTCTTCCAAAAGTGGTTTTCCCAGGAAACTGGGGGTGGTGTGTGCGTGTGTGTATGTGTGGAGGGGTAACCCTTACACAGATTCTGTGACCCGCTGCCTGGATCTGAAACTGGGGAGCCAGGGATTTGGGATCTATTCCCAGGGTGAAGTGCTGGCACTTCCAGGATGTTGTTTGGGAATCAGGGGACTCACTCTATTCACAGCCCAATGGAGGAAGTCACAGTGCTCCCTGGATGTGGGGCCAGCTGATACCAAGTTTCCTCAAATGAGTATACTGGTCTTACCAGCTGTGTGGCCCTCTCTAGGCCTCAGTTTCTCCATCTGCCAATGAAAGGGATGAGTTTGATGACTCTGGAGATCCTTTCAGAGTGAATATTCTGGGACTCTGCAAAATGTGGCCAGGAACATCCCATTTAGGACCCTCCTCCCCATCCCTGGGTCATCCTGGCATCAGTCTATGACATAAACACACTGTCAACATAACAAATGACAGGATTGGCAGCCAGGATGGGGAAGGGGGCTGTTCCCTCAGAAGCTGACTCTGGAAATGCAAAGCCCCCTCTGACCAACTCTCCTGTGCCATGCTGGGATTCCTTCAGCCATTTCCAGCCTGATGCATCTATACCCACTGCTGACACGCTCCCCAGGACAAGGACCTCAGCATGGTGCATCTATACCCACTGCTGACACGCTCCCCAGGACAGGGACCTCAGCATGGTGCATCTATACCCACTGCTGACACGCTCCCCAGGACAGGGACCTCAGCTTCTGAGCAGCTCCAGGGCTGGATTGTGTTTCTTCTGATAAGCAGAAATTTGTCTCCCTGTATCTTCCATTTTCTGGACTCCTGCTTACCCCACACATAAGGATCCCTGCAGCCAGAATGATTCATTCATGTAGCAGGTGGATTTTGACCACCTGCTCTGTGCCAGGCTGTGTGCCCTTATGTATCTCCCAGTCCCATGGAAGAGAGACAAGATAGGAGGCGAAATAATGCTACAAGATGCCTTGAAGGGAAGAAACATTTGATCTCAGTTTTTTTGTTTGTTTTTGTTTTGTTTTGTTTTGTTTTCAGACAGTTTCGCTCTTGTTGCCCAGGCTGCAGTGCAGTGGCACAACCTCGGCCCACCACAATCTCTGCTTCTGGGGTTCAAGTGATTCTCCTGCCTCAGCCTCCCGAGTAGCTGGGATTACAGGCATGCGCCACCATGCCTGGCTAATGTTGTATTTTTAGTAGAGACAGGGTTTCTCCATTTTGGTCAGGCTTGTCTCAAACTCCCGACCTGAGGTGATCCGCCCGCCTTGGCCTCCCAAAGTGCTGGGATTACAGGCGTGAGCCACCACGCCCGGCCTGGTCTCAGTTTTAAAGCATGGGTTGGCATTTGAAGGCACACAAGAGATGGAAGGTCATTCCAGGTGGAAGAATCAGCTGAAGCAAAGGCTCAGAGGCCTGAAAGAATTTGGCCTTTTAGGGGAATGGCCAGAGGTTTGCTGGGCCTGGACAGGGGGTTTTAATGGGCAGGGGCATAAGGAGACTAGAATTGTGAAGGGCATCAAATTCTGGGCTAAAGAGTTCAGATTTTATTCTCTATCTGAATGCCATCCCAGAATCAGGGGTGGTGAGCTTGGCTCAGTGGCTTAGAAAGCTTGCTGTGGAGGCTGGCTTGGAGGAAAGCCAGGAGAGGATGGGTTTTGGTCCAGGTCTGAAATTACAGGGCTGAGCTAAGGCAGGGGATAGAGAAGGGGCAGAGAGAGATCTGGAGATGACCAGAGGTGGGGGCTGGGGGAGAAACCAAGATGGCCCCTAGAACTTCTGAGGGCCTAGAACACAGGCTGTCTTTTCTAGCCTCCATCCCCCCTGCCACCACATTCCCTTCCCCTTCCTGTGGCTCTGGCTTTGACTAGGAAGGATAGACCAGCTGGTCCAATGTGAAGGGGCCTGGGGAGTTGGGGGAAGGTGACACCCTGGAAGTTTCTCTCAGGCTGGAAGACCATCTGTTTCCGGGCCCGGGTCAGCATGAGAGAGGCCCTGGCCCCCAGCCAGCATCCATCACTACCTGACGGGCCGCCTGCCCACCTCCCTGCCCACTCCTGCCCCTTCCTCTGCCAGCTCCCAGCTAACCACAGACAAAGGGCTCACACAGCCCAGGGCCACCGTGGGCAGGAGCAGCGATGGAGGAAGAGAAGAGAGGAGGCCTCTGAGTCCCAGGAATGTGGGGTCAATGGGGAGTGTGGAAAGGCCACACTGTGGTCTGGGGATAAAAGGTCTGGGTTCTGCCTTGCTGTGCCCCTTTTGGCAACAGGACCAAAACCGTGGCTGTTCCCTCCAGCCAGCACAAAAAGCTTTCTGCCAAGGGCCTGTGAGATTTTCATGGGCCTAGGAAAATGTTTGAAGCCTGAAAAAAAATTGGCTCCAAAACACAGGGAAAAACTACAGAATCAAAATTAATAAATGTTTAATTAAACGTCTGCAAAACAGAACATGATGTCAGCCAGTCAACTACAGTTTGGCTTTTATCTGGTCATATATAATTTACATGGGTTGTTTGATGTAGCTGCATTTTAATATGCTTGATAGATGTGGTGCCCACAAAGGTCTTAAAACAGTCCTGCCCAGGACAAGCAACCTCATTTCCCCGGCCCTCAGTTTCCTTTCTCTAAAATGGGAATGGCACTTGCCATTCTGCCTATACATAGCCACTGGGTTAAGGATGAGGGAGGAAAGGTAGCAATGGCTGGCATGTGGGTTTGATTCCCATCTCTGTCTCAGACCCGCTGTGTGACCTTGGGTAGTCTCTCCACTTCTCTGAGCTTTATTTTCCTCCTTGTTGTGAGCATTAAATGAGTGAGGGGGCAGGGTGCAGTGGCTCATGCCTGTAATCCCAGCACTTTGGGAGGCTGAGGTGGGTGGATCTCTTGAACCAGGGAGTTCGAGACCAGTCTGGGCAACACAGTGAGTCCCTGTCTACACACACACACACACACACACACACACACGCGCGCGCAGTGAATTTAAAAATAGTTTATAAACTGTAAAGGGTATCCATAGAGGGAGTAGCATACACTGGGCAGGGGCCTCTGGAAGCAACCTCTCTTGAAACCTCCTCCAGGAAGTCCACCCTATCCCACATCCCGCTCTATTTGAAATGAAGTTGAAAGAAGCTGATCTTCACCCAAGAGAAGAACACCCCACCTCAGGGAAGGGAATCCAGATTGGGGGTGGTGCACATCTGATCTTCTCCAAAATTATCCCCAGGCCAGGTATGGTGGCTCATGCCTGGAATCCCATCATTTTGGGAGGCCGAGGCAGGAGGACCACTTGAGCCCAGGAGTTCAAGACCAGCCTGGGCATCACAGAGAAACCCCATCTCTACAAAAAATTTAAAAATTGGTCGGTGTGGTGGCGTGTGCCTGTAGTCCCAGCTACTCAGGAGGCTAAGGCAGGAGGATTGTTTGAGTCCAGGAGTTCGAGGCTGCAGTCAGCCATGACTGCACCATTGCACTCCAGCCTGAGTGACAGAGCAAGACCCTGTCGCTAAAAAACAACAAAATCCCCAGTCTGTCCATGTCTCCTCTGCTACCACCTGTGCAGGCCACAGTCATCTTGCCTGGGTGACCACGTCAGCCTTCCATGTGGGCTGCCCGAATCCACTCCTGCCTCCCTACAGTCCATTCTCCACATGGCAACCAGCGGGATATTTTTAAAACCTGTCAGATCATGTCATTCCCCTTCGCAAAGCCTTCCAAGGGCCTCCCATCACACTTGGAATAAAACCCACGCTTCTCCCCTCGGCGTGCAGGCCCTAAACCATCTGGCCCTGCCTGTTTCTCTCACCTCATCTCAAACCACTGTCCCACTTGTTCCTGACACTCCAGATGCGCTGGGGGGATCCTAAAACTCAGCCAGACTCATCCCTGGCTCAGGACGTCTGCACTTGCTCTGCCTGGAACACCCCTTTCCCAGATGCTCCCGTGGCTGGCTCCTCATCAGTTCACACCTTCTCAGAGAGGCCTCCCAGGCCACCCTTGCCAACTCACTCTAGTCTACCACACCCCCCTGTATTATTTTCTCCTTAACCTACACTATGAAATCACCATTTATTTATTTATTTTCCATTCTCCCACTGTGAATCCATGAGGGCAGGGACCTCCCTCCTGACCTTACAGGGCTCTGGGGTTTCTCTCCTTGAAGTTGCCAAGAGCCAGGACACCTCACAGGCTCCTCCTGCCCTCGCTGACTCATTCCTGTCCTTCTTCCAACAGGACGCACTCCCTGATGCCCCTCTAGCCCGGTTAGGCCTTGCTTTCTCTAACAGCTCTCAGGCTTGAACTGCGTGAGGCCTGAAGTGAGCCAGACACTGCGGTTCATGCTGTTAACCTAACAGGCAACTTCTGCTGTCCCCATTTTATAGATGAGGAAACAGAGGCCCTCTGTCTGTTTGGAATCTAATTTACTGACCCCCAGTCTTGTGCTCAGAGAAGAAGCTTGTCCGGGAAGAAACTGGAAGAGCAGATGAGTGTATACTGCTTGGGGTGGGGGTGAGAGCAAAAAGGCCATGCCTGGTGAGGAGAGTAGAAGCTAGAGTATGAAATCCCTCCTGTCAGGGATCTAAAAACCTGTCTCTTCTGAACCTCACTGCCTCCGTGAACAGATTGCAGCATCGATAAATGAATAGGAGCTCATTCCCTTCTCCCCAGGCCCATCCTACCCTCCCCACAGCAACTTTCCAGTGTCCGCCAGTCCCCCAGAGTTTGGGGGCTGCTCTCTAATGGGCAGGAGGGGAAAAAGATAAGGGGATCCTATGTTCTTGAGGAGCCAGGAAGCTTCTGGCAGTGTCTGCATCACCCCATCTCTCTCCTGTTCTTTGTTCCTGAGTCACCCCAAGTCTCTGGTTCTAGGTCAGGGTTTCTGGCCTACAACTCAGTCCATTCAGACAGTCAAACCTGGGCCCAAGCCTGTACCCATCCCTTTGACCTCAGATCCCGAGTCATTGTCTCTGTCTGTCTGTGGATCAGATCAGCCTGTCCATTGTGTCTGTCCCTTGAACGCAGGGCCAGCCTATTTATCATTCCTGCATTTCTGTCAGGAGTCTGTTAGTCAGTCAGTCTTACCCTGGAATCCTGGCTCAGTCCCTGGCTTAGTTCCAGAATCCTGGAATCCTGTCCCTTAGACTGTGGGTCACATAGTCTCTCAGACACTATGTCCTATTGGCCTGACCCTGTGATCCTGGGTAAGCCTGTCTGCCTGCCCTTAGAGGCCAGGAGCTTCAGTCTGCGTCCCCCGGATGCCAGACAGCTTTCTATCCTGTGAATACGAGGTCTGCTTTTCTGTCTGTGTCTTGATACTGGGTCTGCTTGGTGGTCTGTCTGTCTGTGTCTTGGATGCTGGGTCTGTTTGGTGGTCTGTCTGTCTGTCTGTGTTTTGGATGCTGGGTCTGTTTGGTGGTCTGTCTGTCTGTGTTTTGGATGCTGGGTCTGTTTGGTGGTCTGTCTGTCTGTGTTTTGGATGCTGGGTCTGTTTGGTGGTCTGTCTGTCTGTGTTTTGGATGCTGGGTCTGTTTGGTGGTGTGTCTGTCTGTGTCTTGGATGCTAGGTCTGTTTGGTGATCTGTCTGTCTGTCTGTGTTTTGGATGCTGGGTCTGTTTGGTGGTTAGTCTGTCTGTGTCTTGGATGCTGGGTCTGTTTGGTGGTCTGTCTGTCTGTCTGTGTTTTGGATGCTGGGTCTGTTTGGTGGTGTCTCTGTCTGTGTCTTGGATGCTAGGTCTGTTTGGTGGTCTATCTGTCTGTCTGTGTTTTGGATGCTGGGTCTGTTTGGTGGTCTGTCTGTCTGTCTGTGTCTTGGATGCTGGGTCTGTTTGGTGGTCTGTCTGTCTGTCTGTGTCTTGGATGCTGGGTCTGTTTGGTGGTGTGTCTGTCTGTGTCTTGGATGCTGGGTCTGTTTGGTGGTCTGTGTGTCTGTGTTTTGGATGCTGGGTCTGTTTGGTGGTGTGTCTGTCTGTGTCTTGGATGCTGGGTCTGTTTGGTGGTGTCTGTCTGTGTCTTGGATGCTGGGTCCACTTGGTGGTCTGTCTGTGTCTTTTAGTCCCTCGACTGCTTGGTTCATCTGCTGATTTGTTGCTCAGCTCGTGGCTTGGCGTGACTGCCTGTTTTCCGGCCGTCCTCCCCTGCCTGCTCCTCCTCTCCCTGACTCTGGGTCTCTCTCTGTCTGTGTGTGTCTCTCACATCCTCAGCTCCTCCATCTGTCGGTCTCAGCGTTTCCGAGTGTGTGTTCTCGCCCCTCCCCACTCCCCCTCACAACTCTGGGCCAAACACACAGCAGCTTCCAGCGGCTCCCCCGCTGCCTCTCCATCCAGGAACCACCCTCATGCTGGCTAGCTCCCTGGTCTTGATGCGGGCCAGGGTCTGCAGACCCCTACAGAGGGAACAGGGTGGGCCTGGGAGGCAGATGGGAGAGCCAGGGCTGATGGGCAGGGGCAGGACATCCCCCCAGCTGAGCCCATAGCTAGTCTGTAGGTCTGCAGGGGGACAGTGTGCAGCAGTTACTAATCAGGATAACAGCTCACATTTATTGAGTCCCAACTGGATGACAGGCTGTGCTGAGACTTTTTATACATATGAACGTGTCCATCCCTCTTAACAAATATTTGAAGTGGGGACTACCATTATCCTTATTTCACAGATGAAAAACAGACCTAGAAAGGGACCAGGACTTGTCCCAAGTCACACAGCAAATTAGTGCCAGATCTAGAACTCAGCCCTGGCTCTTCATGGCCTCCTGAGCCAGAGCAGGAAAGAGGAAGGACAAGCCTCGTCCCATGGGATTCCCCTGTTGCCTCAGCTGCCTATGTGGCACGTTCCCTTGCGTGGAGGGTGTGCAGTATGGCTGCCCAGCAGGACCCTGATAGGACCCCGGTAAGACATGATGGACTTCAGGTTTCACTTGGGATTATGTGGGTTTAGAGAAAACTGGGAGAGGGGCAACAATAGTAAGTGGAGAGTCAGGAGACCCAGGTGATTCTGGGAAAGCCCAGCTCCTCGATGGGCCTCAATCTTCCTCCATAAAATGGAAGTAACTGATTCTTGTCTACACCAAGGGGTGTTCATCAAGCCCCTCCCCACCCACCCAACTCTGATAACATTAATGCTCCACAGCTATGTCCTGAACCCAAGTTCTTCTCTCTACCCTGGTGTCACCACCCTGGGCCAAGCCACCCCATTCCAGCAGCTTCCCTGGGGTTCTCACTTCCATCCTTGCCCTCTTCAAGCCTGGTCTTCACACAACAGCAGGGGGATCTTGTAAACTCCTAGGTCAGGGCAGGCCACTCCCCACTCTTTTTTTTTTTTTTTTTTTTTTTTTTTAATGGAGTCTCACTCTTGTCACCCAGGCTGGAATGCAGTGGTATGATCTCAGCTCACCGCAACTTCCGAGTCTGGGGTTCAGGTGATTTTCGTGCCTCAGCCTCCCGAGTAGATGGGATTGCAGGCATGTGCCACCATGCCTGGCTAATTTTTGTATTTTTAGTAGAGACAAGGTTTCATCATATTGGCCAGGCTGGTCTCAAACTCTTGACCTCAAGTGATCCACTTGCCTCGGCCTCCCAAAGTGCTGGGAGTGAGCCACTGCGCCTGTCCACTCCCCACTACTTATTTATTTGTTTATTTTGATTTTTAATTTTTTTTGAGACAGAGTCTTGCCCTGTCACCCAGGCAGAGTGCAATGGCGCGATCTTGGCTTACTGCAACCTCTGCCTCCTGGGTTCAAGCGATTCTCCCTGCCTCAGCCTCCTGAGTAGCTGAGATTACAGGTGCCTGCCACCATGCCTGGCTAATTTTTGTATTTTTAGTAGAGACGGGGTTTTGCCCTGTTGGCCAGGACGGTCTTGAACTCCTGACCTCAGGTGATTCGTCTGCCTCGGCCTCCCAAACTGCTAGGATTACAGGCGTGAGCCACTGTGCCCAGCCCCCACTACTTTTAAAATTAACTCTTCACCATGACCTTTGAGGCCCAGGAGGACACAACCTTTGTCCCCCTCGGGGACCCTCTCCTGCCACCTCCCCCTCTCCCATGCTCCAGCTCCTACTTCCTGAACACACCAAGCTCACTCCAACCCCAGGGCTTCTGCCTAGAAAGGTCCTCCCTAACGCCTGTCAAACTCTCATTCTTCCATCTCAGCTCAGTGTCACCTCTTCAGAGATCTTTCCCAGCCATCCCCCTCACCACTGCCTGTAACCCCACAGAGCACTTCTGCAGCTCCTCTGGTCACTTTCTGTCATGTTACCCTGTTTTTTTAAGTTACACATATCACAACCTGAAACCGTCTCATTTACTTGTTTACATATTTATTGCCTGTCTTTCCCCCAGTCCTGCAGGTCATGAGAGTGGGGACCGTGTTTATGGTGTCCTCTGCTACAAGCCCAGTGCCTGGCACATCGTTAATGCACAGTCATTTGTTGAGTGAATGAATGAATGAAGAGAGTGAATATACTTTATAAACTCTGCTTTGTAAACTCCTTAAGTAAAAGTGGCCAAAAACAGAGGGAAAGAACCCAGGTGAGAGAGTCAGGTAGGCCTGGGCTCAGATCCTAGCTCCATCTCTTACTATGTAGCCCCAGGCAAGTTGCCTCCCCTCTCTGGACCCATCAGCCCAATACCCATGTACAGGGTAGCTGTGAAATCAGAAAGTAGTAATGTGTGTAAAAGGCCCAGCTCAGTGTTGGGCACTTGATCAATGGAAGGTTTCAAGGAACTTTTTGAATCAGAGGCCCCATCGGTAAGAAGGAAGTTTGGTTTCTGGCACAGCTGAGACCCACTCCTAGGCTGGCTTTCCCCTGGTGCTCGTTGAATCTGTCCCCAAGGGACACTGGGTGAGAAAAGCACCTTTGGGACAGGTTCACAGGGCAAGTATTCTTTGGGGTCTCTGCCTGCCCCCCAGAAAATAACTCCCACTCATCAAATGCCTTTTATATGTACTTTGCTAAAATCCTCACTGCAGTCCTGTGAGGTTCATGGATATAATTCCCATTTTCCAAATGAGAAAACTTAGTGCCAGAAAAGGGAAGGTTCATTTGACATTTATTCACCAAGCACATTTTTTTTTTTTTCCTTTTGAGACAGAGTCTCTCTGTCACCTGGACTGGAGTGTAGTGACTCGATCTTAGCTCACTGCAACCTCCGCCTCCTGGATTCAAGTGATTCTCTTGCCTCAGCCTCCTGGGTAGCTGGGATTACAGGTGTGCGCCACCACACCCAGCTAATTTTTATAGTTTTAGTAGAGACAGGGTTTCGCCATATCAGTCAAGCTGGTCTCGAACTCCTGACCTCAGGTGATCCGCCCACCTCAGCCTCCCGAAGTGCTGGGATTACAGGCATGAGCCACCGTGCCCAGCCCACCAAGCACTTTTGAGTACCTACTATGTACCCAAAAATCTGTGCTAAAATGGCTCGTGGACACAATGGTGTGCAAGACAGACCCAACCCACTGATGGAACTCAGTCTAATGGGGACCTGAAGATTAACTAAATCATCAGGTAAACATGTAATAACAAGCATGTTCCACGGGCTCCAGACATACTCCAAACAGGGGTTCCTGCTTCAGCACTGAGGATGGCAGTGCTACTGGAGAAGGGCCAGGCCCAGCTTGGGAAAGGTGTGGTGGTCAGGGAAGGCTTTCTAGAGGAGGTGACTACTGAGCCATGATCTGGGGTTACAGGCATGAGCCACTGCACCCGGCTGGTCTTTATCTTTTTTGTTGTTGTTGTTTTTGAGACAGGGTCTTGCTCTGTTACTCAAGCTGGAGTGCAGTGGCGCCATCTCAGCTCACCACAACCCCCGCCCCCTGGGTTCAAGTGATTCTTCTGCCTCAGGGGCATCCCAAGTAGCTGGGACTTCAGGTGTGGGCAACTACGCCCAGCTGATTTTTGTATTTTTTTCGTAGAGACAGGGTTTCACCATGTTGACGGGACTGTTCTCAAACTCCTGACCTCAGGTGATCACCTGCCTCTGCCTCCCAAAGTGCTAGGATTACAGGCATGAGCCACAGCAACCGGTCTTTTTTTTTTTTTTTTTTTTGAGACAGGGTCTCACTCTGTTGCCCAGGCTGGAGTGCAGTGATGAGAGCACAGCTCACTGTGGCCTCAACCTCCTGGGCTCAAGCAATCCTCCCACCTCAACCCCCTGAGTAGCTGGGACCATAGGCATATGCCACCATACCAGGATATTTTTTTTAATTTTTAGTAGAGATGAGGTCTCTCTATGCTGCCTAGGCTGCTCTCGAACTCCTGAGCTCAGGCAATTCTCCTGCCTCAGCCTCCCAAAGCGCTGGGATTACAGGTGTAAACCACCATGCCCAGTCTGGTCTTTATCTTAAGAGTGATGGAGAGCCACAGGAAGGTTTTAAACAGAGAAGTGACAAGATTAGATACCACTTCCTCATGTTAGAGGAAGCATCCTGGCTGTGGGGAACAGATCACAGGAGGACAAGGGTGAAAGACAGGAGACCAGTTGCCAGGTGAGAGGTAAGGATGGCCCGGACACGAGGCAATAGAGTCTAGAGCCATTAGAGAAATGACTTGCCCAAGGTCACATAGCCAGAAAGCATCAGAGTTGCATCCCAAACCAGGACTGGCCGACTCCCCCATTTCACCATGGGGCATGGATCAAGCTGAGCCAGGCCCTGGGAACCCAAATCTGGTCTATGGGTTCTCCAGGAAACACTCGGTTCCCAGCTATACAGCCTCCTCACCTGCAATGAAGCCCCAGAAGCTTTTGCCGGGGGGGTTAGGGGGATGGCCCTGAGGCCCCCTCCCCATCTGCCTACCCTTTAATGTTGAGTGCGCCTGCAAGAATACAAAATAGGACCTTCCTGGGGTTGTCAGCCAAATGAGTCATAAATGTCAGTAAAGAATGTGATTTTACACGTTTGGCTCCCATTTCATGTGGTGCTGGGAGCTGGAGCTGGGCTGTCTCCCTCCTCCTTAGCAGCCCCCTACAGAGTCACAGCACCTCTTTTTTTTTTTTTTTTTCTTCTGGGCTAAAGCCAAACATTTCCCAACCACTAATTTTAGGCCCTAACTGAGAAGCTGAGACCCTCTCCCATCCCACTCACCTTCATCAGCTTCCAGCCAGTGTCCCTCTTTTGCACAGCAGAGGAATGGGCAACCCCTCTCCAGCAAAGCATTTGGGGACTAGGTTATGGCCTCTCACATCCCTCACTGTATGAGTGCAGCCAGCTCTCCTCCCCTCTCTGGACCTCAGTTTCCCCATCTGTGAAATGGGTGCAGAGCAGAGACTAAAACCCAGGACCCCATACTCTAGCCCAAGGCCCTTTGTTCCCCCTTTCTTTCTTTGCTTGATATCCTCATGTGGAGTTGGGATGTCATAAGCCAGTGGGGGAGGGGGTTAGATTCCAGCCTCCTGATGGCATCTGAAGGTATCATGGGACCAAGGCAGGGAGAAAACATCACTTCTATTTGTCCCTAGTCTCGGTGTGAGATTCTACGTGGTAGCCAGGGTCTCAAACGCCAATGCTCAAAGGGGCTCAGCTGCTATCATTATGAAGGACTGGGGAACTATGTGGCCTGTCTACAGAGGCAGCCACCTGTCAGTTTCAGCCAACTGATGCCCTGGGAGAATATGAGCCCAGCATGACTGGAGTTTCAATTTTTCAAGAATAGGCGGATATTAGGATATTTATGCAAAAAGAAAAACAAGGGAAACATCTCATTTTGGAAATGTTCACAACAAATTAAAGAAATACCATATGAATTTTTAAGAAATTAGGCTGGTGTAGTGGCTTATGCCTGTGATCTCAGCACTTTGGGAGGCTGAGGTGAGAGGATCTCTTGAGCCCAAGAGTTCGAGGCTTCAGTGAGCCATGACTGTGGTACTGCACTCTTGCCTGGGTGGCAGAGTGAAACCCTGTCTTAAAAAAGAAAAAAGAAAGAAAGAAGGAAGGAAAGAAAGAAAGAAGGAAAGAAAGAAAGAAAGAGGAAAGAAAGAGAAAAAGAAAGAGAAAGAAAGAAAGAGAAAAGAAAAAAAGAAATTATAATTCCATTTTGTAGGTGTGTGATAGCAGTATTACATATTTTAACAATTTTTTTTTTTTTTTTTTAGACAGTCTCACTCTCTCGCCCAGGCTGGAGTGCAGTGGTGTGAACTCAGCTCGCTGCAACCTCCGCCTCCCGGATTCAAGCAATTCTCCTGCCTCAGCCTCCTGAGTAGCTGGGACTACAGGCATGCACCATCATGACCAGCTAATTTTTGTATTTTTAATAGAGACGGGGTTTCACCATGTTGGCCAGGCTGGTCTTGAACTCCTGACCTCAAGTGATCTGTCCACCTTAGCCTCCCAAGGTGCTCAGATTACAGGCATGAGCCATCATGCCCAGTCATTTACTGATGTTTTTGAAGTCTATCTTTTTAGAGATGTTTGAGATTTGCTTGAAAATAACATGGAAGGGAAGGAAATGGGGTGGGACCTGCAACTATGCTCTCCAACACCTACATGTTCAACACTTGCCACGTATGATTATTTAGACTTTGATTAATTAAAAGTAAATAGAGTTTAAAATTTAGTTCCTCAGTCATACTGGCCACATGCCAATTGCTCTGTAGCCATGTGTGGCCAGTGGCTACTAATTGGATAGTGCAGATATAGGACATTTTCATGACTGCAGAAAGTTCTGTTGGATGGTGCTGCCCTAGATAAAACAAGGTTGGCCAGGAACCAATAATTGTTGAAGAGAGGTGATGGGGGATCATTATCCTATTCCCTCAACTTTTGCATGTGTTTAAATTTTTATGTAATGAAAGGTTTTAATAAAAAGTAGGAGAAGAACTGACACAGTGGCTCACGCCTGCAATCCCAGCACTTTGGGAGGCCAATGCAGGAGGATCACTTGAGCCCAGGAGTTCAAGACTAGCCTGGACAATATAGTGAAATCCTGCCTCTACAAAAATTTTGTTTTAAAATTAGCTGGGCATGATGATGTGCACCTGTAGTCCTAGCTACTCAGGAGGTTGAGGCAGGAGAATCACTTGAGCCTAGGAGGCAGAGGCTACAGTGAGCTGAGATCGTGTCACTGCACTTCAGCCTGGGCAACATAGCGTGACCATCTCAAAAAGAAAAAAAAAGTAGGAGAAAAACATCCTTTGCAGACCAAACCAACACTCTTGAGGCTGGATTTGCCCATAGGCCACTGCTTTGCAACCTGTGGTCTGGTGGTTAAACATCATGGAAACGAGTATCATAAAGTCCCAAGGTTACAGCTACAGACACTTAGAACTAAGGGGCTTTAGAGATGATCTAGTTTACCCTCCAAACTGAAGCAGGAGTCCCTGCTACAGCATCCCTGCCAAAGTTAGCCACTTCCATCTGGACACCTCTGCTGAGGTGGAGTTCACACCCTTGGGAACAGCCTGATTGACAGTGTGTTCTTGCTTCTATTCCAAAGACTGTATCTCCCTTTACTTTGAGTTCGCATCTGCCCTCACACTATCTCTGGAGCCATAGAACAACTCTCCTTCCTCGATAGGGTGTCAGTGGGTGAGAGTTAGGACCCGTTATGCCCCTGTCCTAACCCCATCTTGTTACTAAGCAAGTAGGATGGGCTGCGACTTGGGCCAGTAATAGTAGTCATTGTAGTAGATGTTTTCCGGGCATATACTACATGACAAGCCCTGTGCATTTACATTATCTCAAGATATCCTTATAAGAACCTTAAGATGTGGATGCTATCACTATCCCCATTTCACAGGTGAGACAGGAGCTGTGGCTGGTGGAGCAACTTCCCCAGGGTCACGCAACTAGGATGTCATGGCACCTTGATCTGCACTGGTGCCCCAAGCTCTCAGCTACTCTGCTTTCTTGTCCAAGTCCCAGGAAAACTCACCAGAATTCTGAAGTTACTTTATAGATGGAGTAACTGAACCCTAGGTGGTAAAGTGACTTGTCCAAGATTCTGATCTCAAAGGTTCAATCCAGTTCACACCAACATTTATTGAGTACTTACTGCATAAAAGGAACTTGACTTCCTCCATCTCCTAAGTCAGCCACATCTGTATCATTCTGGGAACCCAACCCAGGGTTGTTCCTATTACCTCCTCTTTCCTTAGCCTTAGGCCATTGACAGTTTTAAAGGCTGCAGATGTAGGCCTAACAGACCTCAGTGCTGTGTCCACAACTGCAGAAAGCTCCCACATTCAGCACCTTGCACTTCATCCACAGACCCAATGCCCACTTCAACTGGCTTCATGTTGCAAGAACCCACCATGGACCTCACCAGAGCTGGCTGGGTGCAAGACCACCAAAAGGAACAGAGGATCCACTCTGGGCTAGTCACCATGGGAGAGAGAGAGAAAAAGGGACAAGGCCTCAACTCCCCAGGAGTTTGTGATCCAGTGGGAAAGCCAGCCAGGTGGGCAGATGATCACAACAAAATGTGATCAGTGGTGTGGGGTAAAGAGGAATGAGTAATTGTGCCTGCAGAGGAAGTCTGAGAGGAAGAACCCAGAATGTTAACAGTGCGAACTTTACATTAAAATACAAATGTAAAAATACTTTTCTGGCCAGGTGCGGTGGCTCACGCCTGTAATCCCAGCACTTCGGGAGGCCAAGGCAGGTGGATCACCTGAGGTCAGGAGTTCAAGACCAGTCTGGCCAAGATGGTGAAACCTCGTTTCTACTAAAAATACAAAAATCAGCCGGGCATGGGGGTGGGCATCTGTAATCCCAGCTACTTGGGAGGCTGAGGCAGGAGAATCGTTTGAATCCGGGAGGCAGAGGTTGCAGTGAGCCGAGATCGAGCCACTACACTCCAGCCTGGGTGACAGAGCGAGACTCCGTCTCAAAAAAATAAAAATAAAAATAAAAATACTTTTCTGATATTTTTTCTTCTGCTTCTCTAAACAATACGTGATTGACTGTTTGTAAGAATACACTTAACTAGCAGAAGACAGTATAGCTTGGTGGTTCCCCCTGTGGGTTTGGGAGCCTGACCTCATGGCTTCAAACCCTGGCTTTGCTCCTTATGAACTGGAAGGCCACTCTTCCCTGTGCCTCAATTTCCACATCTGTAAAATGGGGCCAATAATGCTAGCAAATACTGAGTACCACTATGTGCTGAGTACTGTGCAGAGCACATATATGTTAATTGAATCAGCCTTCACAATGGAGACCTGGGTAGGGATTGCTATGATGCCCATTTCACAGATGAGAAAGCTGAGGTCCAGAAAGGTTAAGTGACTTGCTCAAAGCCACACAGCTCATATGTGGCAAAGCCAGGGTTTTGGGTCTACAGTTCTTCTTCTTCATCCTCGCACTCCCTACCTGGCAGGATTGTCAAGAGAAACGATAGAATCTAAGTCTTAATAAACAGTAAGTATAATAATTTTCAGTAACACCTGATTTTTAAAAAACAGGCAGATGCATACATGCATTTTTTTTAGCTAATTAAACACCAGAGGTAAAATCTTCAAGCAATGCAAGAAATATCTACTTAGTAAGTGGAAACCTGCCCTGACCCCCAACCCTCCAGCCCCAAGAGATAATGAGCAGAGGGGAACTTCTTCATGCCTTGTCTATATTGCCTGAGGTTTCAACAAGAATGTATAGCTTTTTCATCAACAGACAAAACAGCCAAACATTTTCCACTTTAGAACAATGACTTTTGCCTGGTTGAGGGAGTGGGAGGTGGTTTCTGGGGGGCAGAGGATAGCATGTGTGGGATTTGTTCAGAGAAAGTTTCTTAGAAGAGGTGGCATTTGAGCTCAGCCTGGAAGGACGTGCAGAATTTCACTGGGAGGAGACTGGAAACGTGTTGGGTGTTGCTGGAGGAAGAACTGCAGGCAGTGGAGAGCAAGGGAGCGGGGAGCAGGTTGTTATGTGGGTAGAGCAGGGAGGAAAGACAAAAGGTCAGGGGGCAAAGGGCCTTAAAGCCAGGCTAAAGCACAGGGACTTGCTCTAGGGACAGAGGGGAGCCGTCGCTCTGCCTGCAGGTGGAAGTGGGATTGGGGGTTGGGGTGATTACCAGAGGCTGATAGGATTTCCCAGGGGAGGAATTTGGATGCCCTAACAAAGGGTGGTGAACAGAGAGGCCAGAGAAGATCCCAACCGTCCTCCCTCCTCTCCCCAGGGACCTGCGCCCCAGCTGCTGGGTTCAAAGCCATTTCCTGGCAGCCCTCCGCCCTCCCACTCCCCAGAGCTTCTCCTGTGTGGTCTTTATAGATCAAACAGGGGACGCTGGGCCCAACTGCCGCAGCCACTGTGTCTGTTAGGAGCAGCTCTAATGGCCCATGACAGCTGGATGGGCAAGGGGAGGAGGCAGGGTGGGAGTGGAGAGCCTCCCGGAGAGGGATCTCCCAGGAGGTGGGTGGTGAGGCCCAAACTGGAACAACCCTACAAAGGCAGAGCAGGGAGGAACCTCATGGATGGTCACCGAGTTCAGGGGGTTGTAAACAAGCATCAGCTGTAGGACAGATTATTCAAAACAAAATATTAGACATGTAGCCAATATGTCATAAAAGAGACATTCAGAGATACTTGGGTTAAAATGATGGAGACAGGGCTGTAAAACACAGTTTGAAAACTATGGAATCCAACCCCTGACCTGTTTTACAAATAACAATGACTAATGATCATCGTTGAGCACTTCCTATGTTCCAGGCACTGTGCTGAACACTAAACATTATTTAATTTTCTACTACCTCAAGCCCCATGTGATAGGTGCTATTATTAGAGGGTCCATTTAGCAGATGAGAAAATCAAGGCACAGACAAGTCATGTCACTTGTCCTAAATCACAGAAAGTGGCAGATGCAGGATATGGCTGATTCCAGAGAGTGGATTCTGAACCATTAACTCTGGCCCCAATGGAGAGACTAAGGACCAAAGAAGGAAAGAGGTCACATTAGCTCAGCCTGAAGCAGACCCCCACCCCTGTTGCTACAGCTTGATCCGGTCTCCATTGTCTCTCTCCTGCATCTTGGTAGCAAACTCCTCATGCATCTCTAGGCTTACTCTGCCTCCTTCTAGTCTACTCACTCTCTTTTTTATGCTTTTTCTCTTGGGATGGAGTCTTGGTCTGTCACCCAGGCTGGAGTGCAGTGGCACGCTCTCAGCTCATTGCGACCTCCGCCTCCTGGGTTCAAGCGATTCTCCTGACTCAGCCTCCTGAGTAGCTAGGATTACAGGCGCACGCCACCACATTCAGCTAATTTTTGTATTTTTAGTAGGGATGGGGTTTCACCATGTTGGCCAGGATGGTCTCGATCTCTTGACCTCGTGATCCTCCTGCCTTGGCCTCCCAAAGTGCTGGGATTACAAGCGTGAGCCACTGTGCCCTGCCCTTCCAGTCTATTCTCCACTCAGCAGCCAGAGTGGACATTGTAAAACACAAGCCAAGATCATATTCCTTCTCTGTCCTGGGCTCCCCATGTCATGAAGAGTAAAAGCCCTAGTCCTCGCCATGGCCTCTGAGGCCCTGCATGACCTCGCCCCTGCCAGTCTGTCCACCAGCATCTCCAAATATGCTCCCCTCACTCTATTTCTGCCCCACAGGCCTTCTCCTTGCCCTTCCCTTTTCCTTTGCCTGCAAAACCCTTACCAAGACCTCTACACAGCTTGTCCTCACCTCCTGCAGCCCTCTACCCACATGCCACCTCCTTGAAGAGGTCCACCCTGACTACCCTATCTCAAAGAGCCACACCTCTCCCCAGCACTCCAGTAGCTCCCTGCCGTTTCATTTTTTTTCCCATAGCACTTATCACAATCTGACCCAGGTATTATATATCACATATAACATATATCATAGTTTATTTTTTTATTGGTTCCTTCATTAGGCTATAGAGCTCCAAGAGGGCAAGGACTTTGTCTTGTTTACCACTCTATTCCCAGCACTTAGAACAGTACCTGGTATATAGCAGGTGCTTCATAAATGTCCGCTGAATGAATAACTGCAGATTAAATGAATGACTGCCATGTCATTATGGCTTCAAGGGACTTCAGGACCCCCTTGCTGTCTGGCCACGTGCTCCACGAACAAACCTTTGTTCCACAGGGAGCAAAGCCCAGGCTAATGCACTAATCATTGCCAGCAGTTTCTGAGCATTTAACAATGGAACAAGCCCTTTGCTGAACCCTTACACATTACCTCATTAAACCTTGAAACAACCCAAGAGGCGGGTGGGTACAATTATGGTCCCTAGTTTACAACGGATGAGGGATTATTTGCCTTATCAAGGTCACATATAAGAAGTAGTAGAGTCGGATTTAAACTGAGGTCATTTGAATCTAGAGTCTGTGCTCTTAACCATTATGCCAAGAATATAGTTTCCCAGAGGGGAAATCCAGGGCCTGATGTTCACTTCCAGTAGGTCACTAACTCATTCCAGAACTTCTTTGTCATGCAGGGCTTCTTAGGTGACATAGAGTGCAGTGTCCAGGCCTAGGCATAGAGAGGGCATCAGAGGGAGGGCCCCCAAATCCCAACTGCCTAATTTTCTCCCCGTTTTGGGGTTCCCAGATCCTGAGAGCCTGGCAGGAATCCCATGTCAGATCGTCTGCCACTAATTGGCTTAGCAAACCATGCTTATCTGGGCGAAGCTGGGGCCCAGTGAGTTCAAGATTAGGAAAAGCAGGATTCATGGCTTACTGCTCTGCTGCCTACAGGGCCAGGGGGACAGGGTTAGGACTTTAATTGGCTTGAGAACCCTGGGCAGTTTAACAGCTCAGGAATTTTAAAGGGAAGGGAGGGATGAAGATGCAGGTTGGTGTCCAGGACACAGCTAGCTTCGTGCCCCGCCAGAGGATCTGTTTGCTGTTCTCTCAGAGGGTCAATCTCTCTGTGCACAAAGACATTGTTCTGACATCTTCCAAAGTAGCCAGTGTGTGGTGTAAAAGATAGAGCTAGGTTTGGGACTGATCACCTTTCCTCACTTCCTCAGTGGGTGACTTTTGGACAAAGTTACTTGACTTCTCTCAGTCTCACTTCCTTATCCGATAAATTGGTATAACAATAGTCACCAGGGGGAGGGTTTCAGAGTAACATGAGATCACATGCCTGAAACACTCCCATGCGGCCTGTGGGGACACGGTAGGTGTGCAGTGTCTGTGTATGCTTTTTCCTCTTCTCTCTCTTCAGAGTCTCATTTTATGTTTAAATTAGTAATAAAATATTCTGTGTGAAAAGACCTTAGCAATTTGAAGAGCTAAACCAGAGGTTACAAAGAAGACAGGCTAATAAATATGTTTCCTTTGGTTGACACTATTTTTAAACATCTTAATTAGTAGTCAAATTTTGGAGAGTTCACGGAAAAATCTCAATTTCCCATTTCTCTTGAGAAATCAAGACTGGGTCCACGATTTCTCATGGCATGATCAGCTGGAGCTTCCCTTTGCCTCAGACACTACTTGCCCCCGAATGTCCTCTTGTCTGACACCCGTTGTATCTTATGGTCTGTTACCTGCCTGAGCCTTCAAAGCATTTGAATTTTTAATCCAGCATTTTACAAGTCTAAGAAGTTGAAAAATATCTTCATGATTATAATTATTTTATTCAGAATTGAGGAAATGGGATCAGGAGGTGAGTGGCTGCCTAGCCTCCTAGGTATGATTCTGGAGGACTCAATCACACATCTCCTTCCTCATTACCCCAGGCCCCACCACTCAGAACATCTGTGGGAACATCTCAAGTGGTAAGCAAATGTGCTGGGCCAACATTGCTTAATTTCTAGGAATGCCAGCCCCTGCAGCTTCTCTATACCTTCTCTGGATTTTCCCTCCATTTGTCCAGGCCCTTAGCCATTTTAGAATCCAAAGATTTTGGGGGAAAGGGCCCAGAGGCTTTTGCTTTGGCAATAAACCCAGAGTCAGAATTTCAGGAATGGGAAACTCTTAAGGTCATCATATCGAATCTCATTTCACACACAGGGTAACTGGAATTACCCAAAGATGGAAAGAGCCTTGCCCAAGGTCACCCAGGAAACTATAGTCACAAACTAGGATAAAGGTGTCAGCCTCCTGACCAGATCACTCCCCAATCCAGCCTTTTCCCCATAATACACACTGTTTCCATCCTCACCTACATAGTTCAACTCCCTGCCCCCCCCTCTTTTCACATTCTTATCTCAGTGCAACAGAAGCCCTGACTTTCTATCATACTGGAATCTTGGAAACTCAGATTCATACTTCTTTAAGACTGAGGGACACTTTAGTGGCATAATTACAAGGTGGATACATTGAACTCAGGCTTTAAAGGCAGAGAGCCTGGAGTATCAGCTCTTCAAGTTCCTAGCTGTGTGACCTTGGACAAGGATGCTCCCTCTCTGAGCCTCCATTCCCTCATCTGTCAAGTAGAAATTATAACGCTAACCACATGACAAGATGATTAGAAGGGGTACAGGAGATATAGCAGGTAAAAAGGCAGCCAGTAGGCTTGGCACAAAGTCAGTGTTTAATAAAATAATTGTTATAGAACTGTAAATTAGGGCTTTTAGGTCTAAGTGAAATAGTACAGATATGATCAAAGGGAAGGATGGACAAATTAGAGCACATAGACTCTTTCTAAATTGTTACAGGATTGATACTGCTAGATCCAATTTTTTCAAAGGGAAGCTATGACTCTGGGTTTTTAAAATACTATACAAGCCACACAAAACACTTCCACAAGCCACATTCGACCTAAGCGCTATTAGATTGTTATCCCTACAAACTTATCTCATCCCAGCTCCCTCATTTTGCAAATGGGAGATAGTAGAAATAGCTAGTCCTTTTAGCCATATCCAAGAAACCGTAGAGCTGAAGGGATCCTTAGCAATTCTAGCTACTCCCCTGAGACCCCACACCCATGGCCATTTTTGCCCCGTTTGAGGGAAACTCAGTTTACGCTTAACAAAGAAGAGAAGTATTAGTTTCTTGTAAGTGGATTCTGAATGGGGGGATAGCCAGTGAGTCAAAGGGCATCTGGCCCACTTAAGGCTGAAGGAAAAGGGGGATGAAGCTTGGCTACCAAGAATAGGAAGTTACCATTTCAGAATCTAAAAATATCTTTCACCATCTGTCCACTCGGGCACAGAATGATAAATGCAGATTAGTTCCTGGATGTACACATGAATATTTTTATGTGTCACGCTAATAATAATAACACCACCTTGTGTGGATAGAGCTCCACCCCCCTTTTCCCCTAGGGTAAGCTAAGTGGAATATACACATCATCTTGGCAGGAATAGATAGGGAAACAAAGGCACAGAGATTCGACAACATAACAAGAGTGACACAGCAAGTGAGCAGCAGGGACAAACCCTAGGAGTCCTGTTTTCAACCCTCAGCCCCAAACTAAATCTTCTGAGTTAGGCAGAATGTGTTAACAAGTAGCAGAATAAATATAACAACAGCAGTAATCACTCTTTATATCTCTAGAGTGACTTTTTCCATGCTTTCCCCATGCTCTTAAAATGTTGTAGTCTACAGGGCCCACATGCAGACCTCTCACCTGACCATCCCAACAGGTAAGAATAATGCAATTATAAGACAATGAGATAAGAGGAGTACGGATTCTCCCTCATTTCATAGGAGAGGAAACTGAGGCTTGGAAGGAGGAGGGCAGCTTGCCTAAGATCATACAGTAAGCAAGTTCATTCTGTCAGAGCACGGAAGAGCCTAAGCTACTAAATAGAAATTCAGATTCAAGAGGAGCCCTAGGTTTATAATTACCCCTCTCTCCAGTTAACTTAGTGCAGCAGGCACCCTCAGTCCTGGCAGAGGAAGAAGACTGGAAGTGGGCAGCTTGAACAAAGCCTCAGTTTTGCATTACCAGTTTGGGATTAAAGGGCAGCCCGTGGCCATCTAATCTCAGATTCAAGATTCCAAATCCCCTTGGCCCTGTTGGAAGGGGAGGACACTTAGTTGGGGGAAAGGGGGTCATAGGAAGTAGAAGGAACCTGAGGTTTCCCCAGTTGGGTCCAGCATATCTTTCTCCAAAAAGCCCAAGAAGTTTAGGCGGGATATTCATTTAGCTGTCTCAAATTCTGTGGCTCTCCTTGCAGATTGTGAATGAGCTGCAATTCTGAACTGAGCATCTTTGAGAGCAGGAAAGGACTTCTGAGATCTTTCCTGAGCCCAGGCTTGGCACTCAGGCAGAGAGGAGTGGGTTATGGCAGAATGGGGCCCTGTGGTCCTGTTTCAAGCTTCACATTTATCCTCATGAGCCCCGGATCCTCCCCACTCATGCACACCCCTGAGGATCTCTTTCTCTCCTTTCTTACCCCATCTCCTCCCCTCTCAAACGCCAGGTCAGACCAGATGGCACTGGGGTTGGTCAGGGCTTGGGGGCAGAGGTCAGGGAGCAGCCGACTGAGAAGAAATTGGAGCTGCAATGGGGTGGGGCGGGGCGGAGGTCAGGACAGGAGGGTAGCCCGGAAAGGTCAGATCAGGGCTGGGATGGCAGGTAACCCTTCGCCACCCCCCGTCCTCGGGCTCAGCTCTCTCCACCTGCGCTTCTCCTACCTCCAGACCTGGCCCAGCTGCAGGAGGTGGACGAGGGTCTGCAGCAGCCAGATGCAGAGGCGGCAGCAGCGGCGGCGGTAGGCGCTGGCCGAGGAGGGCGCAGGCTGGGGACCCGGCTCTGGGCTGCCTTCTTTGGTCCGGAAGGCGCCGGCGCTGTCCTTGGTGCTGATGGCGGCTTCGCCGGCTACGCTGTCCTTGGTGCTGACGGCGGGTCCCGGGGACCCTGCAGGCTCCGAGTAGTCGTAGACGAACCAGCGGAAGCTCAGCAGCTGCACGACCAGTGAGGGCAGGAGCACAAACAGCAACGTGAGGCTGAAGCAGGTGTGTTGACCCTGCAGGTAGTAGGAGGCCGCCAGCCACAGGTCCGTGGCGCCGTCGGAGAAGAACACGAGCAGCGCGCACAGCACCCAGCAGCAGTCCCGCAGCTCGTAGCGCGGCCCCGGGCCGCCCGCCCCGACGCTCCCCGGGGGCCCGGCCACCGCCGCCGCCTCCCCGCACCCGCCGGCACTGCCCCGGGCTCCACCGGCCACCCCCTCCGGGCCCGGGCCGGCCGAGGCCGCCGCTCCATCCGACTTCGCGGCCATGTTGGCGGAGCGGGAGGCGGGGAGCGACTTCCGGGCGGCGGAGGGGGGTGCGGCGTGGGGAGGACCTTGCGCGGGCGGCTCCTCTTCCTCCTTCTCTTCTTCCTCCTCCCCTCCACTTCAATTATTCATTCTCCTCGGCGCCGCCCCGCCCCGCCCCCACCCTCCTGAGCTGCGGCCGGAGGGGGGCAGCCCCCGGGAATGGGGAAGCAGGGGAGGGGGGGCGCATCCCAGGTCACCCTCTCCCTCCTTCCTCGGAGGCGCGGGGCTCCAACTCCATGATTTCTGTCTCTCATCTCCCCCCGGACTGCACTTCCTTCTTTTTTCTTTATCACCGCCGCCTTCCCATTCTCTCCACTTCGTTTTTCTCCTGTGTTCACCTCCAGGGGTCTGGGTCTGACGGGGGGTGGGTATGGGTGGGTGGGGGACTTGGAAGAAAGGAGCTGGGGGACTAGGGCGGGCCCCCCAGTAACCCTTTAGCAGTCACTCCATGCTAACGCTCATTTCCAGTTTCCTGAGTGTTCACGTATTGTTCCGTCCCCTCCTTTGATCTTGAGAGGTCCCCTTTTCTTATTGTCTTCGTTTTGAAGCTCAGAAAGCTGCAGCTCTGAGTTGCTGTCTCTTCCTTACTCTCCCCTTTCCCTCCCTCAGGGACTGCCTTCATCTGGCTACAGCCCTAGTAGAGTAGGGGGAGGGAAGGGGACAACATCCAACATCAAGAGGAAAGGGATGGGAGGAAACACCAGGTGGAGGAAAGAGCAAGTGCAAAGGCCTGGAGGCCTGAGATTGGAGGGCATATCTTCAAGCAAGTCGATCTCAGATCCAGGGGAGTAGAAAGATGGGGAAGATGGGGCTGGAGAATTCTGAAGATGAGATCCTAAGGGGCCAGAAGGTGGCCTTTATCCAGTGGGCAATGGGAAACCACTGCAGAATTTGAGCAGAGGAGTTATGTGGTCACATCAGGATTTAGAAAGAAGACCCAGCAGCCAGAGTAGAGAAGCGATCACAAGGAAGCAGCCTGGGGCTGGTGAGACCAGAAGGAGATTATAGCAGTAATCTATGAGAGGGGGTGGGGTTTCCACACATCCTGGATACCCCAAGCTCATCTCCCATCTCCGCCTTTGATCAGATTGGATGTACCCAGGCATTTATTATACAAACACTCATGTAGTAGTGTCTCTTTGCCTGGTACTGTCCAAAACACTACAACTACTAACTCATTTTACCCTCACAATTTGTGAGCTAGCTCCTTTTTTCCTCCCATTTTACAGACGCAGAAACTAAGTAACAGAGAAATTAATTTGTTTAGGGCTGCACAATTAGTAGGAGCTAGAGCCAAATTCATGCCCATCATCTGGCTCCAGAATAGGCTTTGCTACCCTTCAAGGGGAGGCACAGAGGAGGGGCAAAGGGTAGGGGGTGAAGAAAGAGGAGCTGAGGAAGGGAAGCGGGAGAACCAACCTGCCTCAGAGTGGCACGGAAGAGAGGATGAAGGGAGACAGCTGCCCTGGGTCAGGAAGGAGAAGCCATCTGCAGTCCTGCAGCCTGGCATCCTTTTCATGCCCAGGGACTGTTTTGGTCTCAGCAATGCTTAGGAGGTTGGGGTACCAGCTGTTGCCCAAGGCTGAAAACAGACCAGAAAGAGTTAGGGATTAAGGGAGTTTTCCAGCATGGATTCAAGGCTGACAGTCCCCTATTGACAGGCATGTTTAGTGAGCAAGAGTGTTTGTGGGTCGGGCTGGAAGGTCTAAATCCCAGTGTAATTTAGAAAGGAATATCTCTGCTTTTTCTTTCTCTCCCACAACCCTAGGCAGGAAGACTAATGAAGTGCAGAGAGCCCTGGATGGTAGCGGGCAGGGGAGAAACTCTGGCCGCAGCCACCCTGAGGGTCCTCTGTCAGTTCTTGTATGTGTCTTGATCTCTTCCTTTTCACTGGTGTCTGGATAGGATATGGCAAAGTTAGAGTCCCACTTTTGGGCCCCATCCAAGTGAAGGCAGCCTCTCTACTTCCCATGATGCTCTATATCCCAGGATTTGCCTATTCAAATAGGCAGCAGAAGACAGGTTTTTTAGGTCTGAGACTCCACAGCCAGGAAATCTGGGTTTAAAACCCATTCAGCAGCTGGGTGCAGTGGCTCACACCTGTAATCCCAGCGCTTTGGGAGGCCGAGGTGGGCAGATCACGAGGTTAGGAGTTAGAGACCAGCCTGGCCAACACAGTGAAACTCCGTCTCTACTAAAAATACAAAAATTAGCCGGGCATGGTGTAGTCCCAGCTACTTGGGAGGCTGAGGCAGGAGAATTGCTTGAACTCGGGAGGCAGAAGTTGCAGTGAGCCGAGATCAGGCCACTGCACTCCAGCCTGGGCAACAGAGCAAGACACTGTCTCAAAAACCAACCAACCAACCAAACAAACAAACAAAAACCATTCATCCCTTCCTGGCTCCATCACCTTGGGCAAGTCACTTAATTTATCTTCAGGGAAAAGTAAAATGAGAGATAACCAGTGCCTTCCTTCTAGGACTGTGGTGAGGATAATTAAAGCTAATTATTAGACTAGGGTGATGTCTCCTGCAGGAAACCCTCCTGACTCTCCCACCCAGCCGTGCCCTGCTCCTTGTCTCACAGAGAAGTCTCCCTGACACAATCCTGTTATGAGCTTCCATAATATCTTTGTTTTTTCCTTCTTAATATCAGCACATTGGCAATCTATGCTTGCCTGTTCGGAATTGCCTGGGAGCTCCATGAGGATTGGAACAATTCATCTATTTTCTTCACTACCAAATCTCCTAGTGCCCAGTGCTATGCCGGGCACTCAATAGGTATTTTACAAAAATCAAGTCAATGAATGAATGAATAAGTGAGTGAGTGATCACCCCTACAAATATGTTCTGAGGCTGGGCATGGTGGCTCACACCTGTAGCCCAGCACTTTAGGAAGCGGAGGCGGTTGGATTGCTCAAGCCCAGGAGTTTGAGACCAGCCTGGGCAATATGGCCCCATCTTTACAAAATAGACAAAAATTAGCCAAGTGTGGTGGCATGCACCTGTAGTCCCAGCTACCGGGGAGGCTGAGATGGGAGGATCACTGGAACCCAGGAATTTGAGGCTGTAGTGAGCCATGATCATGTCTCTGCACTCCAGCGTGAGTGACAGAGTAAGAAATCATTGCGAAAAAAAAAAAAAAGGATAGGTTCTATAGGTTCTTCCCATTTTATAAACAAGGTAACTTACTCAGACAAGGGCAGTGACTTATGGAATTATTAAGCCTTTCTGTGTGTCACGAGCTGTGCTAAGAACTTTACTAGTACCATCACATGTTATCCTCAAACCAGCCATTTCTCAGGTAGAAATTGAAATTCAGGGAGGTACTGTTACAAATGCCATTTGTTAGGAAGTAGCAGAGTTGGCATTCAAGAACTCTATGCTAAAAGTTCAGGCGACTAGGGGGAGTGACAAGGAGAAGGATTTGAAGTGTGGATGAGGTATGGAGGTGACCCACCTCTCCGGGGTATTGTACAGGGGACTCTACCCTGAAGGGGTTTGGGCTGGTGTGTTCCGAGTGGCCCGCCAGTTCAGAGATTCAGACAAAAACCAATAGGAGTGCACAGAGGTGATGTTCCAGTGGTGGGGGCTGGGGTGGGATCAGCTTGGGCAAGCACTCTGCAATAGGCAAATTCAAGGACTGAGAAGAGGCTGAGTCTGTCTTGTGTGGAGGGAGAAGGTGGCCGCAGCCGGTCAGAACTGGAAAAGTCCTTTGGGATTTCATCCAGCTCTCCAAGCCCCTCTCTCATTTTACAGGCAGAGACTCTGAGACTCAGAAAGAAGTCCCATGTTTTGCAAGTGGCAGGAGCCAATCTGGGAGCCTTTCCCTAGTCCCCCACATCTCTGACCTTTGTTGGGAATCACTCTTTATTGTTGCTTAGGCTGGAGTGCAGTGGTGCAATCATAGCTCACTGCAGCCTCAAACTCTTGGACTCCAGCGATCCTCCCACCTCAGCCACCTGAGTAACTGGGACTATAGGCACATACCACCATGTCCGGCTAGTCTATAACATTTTTTTGTAAAGACGAATTTTGCTTTGTTGCCCGGTCTGGTCTCAAACTCCTGAGCTCAAGCAATCCTCCCTTGGCCTCCCAAAGTGCTGGGATTACAAGCGTGAACCACTGTGCCTTGCCAGGAATCACTTTTACAAACAGCCCTCATCACGTTTCCTCGCTTAGCCTTGCTTCGGGATCCTTCTGAGGGTTCAGCTCTTGTATACTGCACCCTCTGCTTGAACCAGCTCCTGATAATCTTCCTTTAGTTCCGACTAAAATATTTGCACCTGTGCAAACTATGCATGAGAACACAGATACAGCATTGTTTATAAAAGCAAATAGTGGGAATGACCTAAATGCCTATCAGTGGGAGACCAGCTAAATAAATCATGAGACTTGTGACAATGCGGTGGCGTGTAGCAGCAAGCTCTCTATGTCCTAATACAGAAAGACTTCCTCGGGGAAAACCAAGGCAGAGAACAGGGGATGAAGCTAGGTGAAAAGGGGAATAATAATATATATTTTTAATGTGTTTTTATATGCATAAACTTTGGAAATTTACATAAGAAAATAAAGAGATTACTGAAGGGGGAACTGGGGAAAAGGGCAGGCAAGGATGGGAGGGAGACTTCATGATATATGCCAATTTATGATTTCTTTTTGGAGTCATGTGCATGTATTTACTTATTAATAAAATAAAACAATAATAGGGACAGCTGCTACTCAGCTCCTGCTGGGTGTTGGAATTAGGAATGGGTGGTCAGTCTGGTCACATTTGTTAATTATTCAGGAGAAGTCAGAAATTTGGATTTTACTGCGAAGTTCCTTGATTTTTAAGCACCGGCTCCAACTTTTCTCAAACGCTTTTCAGGCCAAATAAAAAAGCCAGCAGGTTAGACGCAGCCTGAGGGTCGCCACTTTCAGCCTCAGCCCTAATAGCTTCCTGGAGTCCTCAGCACCCCAGGTTACTATCCCCCATGGGCAGCTACAGGACTGAAAAGTGTCTTGGCCCTACCCCTCTTTTGCCACCCTCCAACCCGCGCCCCTTGGAGCTGTGACATGTGGGGCTTTTAACTCAAGATCTGGAAGGCAGAGCAGGGTTATGAACTCTCAGATAATTCCCTCCCCCAGGGCCCTGCAGGCATCAAGGCCCAGCTGCTCCTGCCGCCCACCCATCTGTCCCTGGGAGGTGGGGACAGGAGCGGGCTGGCAGGGAGGGGGTGGGCAGGAGTCTCCGATCTGAGCCTCAGATCACTGGGTCTGTTCAGACCCAGAATCCAAGGGGAGAAACCTGGAGATTGTGAGAAAAGAAAAACAGTGTGGCTGGCTCACCTAGTTGATATGTTCTGAGGTCATTCACCAAATTACCAAATCCCAAAGCTGCAAAGGCCCTAAAGGAACATCTTGTTCAACTCCCCTATTGGACAGATGAGGACACCAACCTGTGCTCCCCACCACACTGCCCCAGGCTTGTCACCTTTCTCCAGGACAACTGGACTGCCCCTGCCTCCTCGCTGGGTTCCCAGCAGCCCCTCTTTTCTCTCCTCATGTTCAGTCTCCACCTTCAGCCAGAGGGGCCTTTTAAAAAGGGAAATCTCATCAGGTCCCACATCTGCTTAGAACTTCCAACTGCTTCCTGCCTGACTTTCAGCCAAAGTCCTCAGACCTGCATATATTCTCTGTCCAGGTCCCCTCTCTGACCTCATCTCCCACTGTCTTTCCCTTGCTCACTCTGTTCCAGCCACACTGGCTCCTTTAACAAGCCAACCTTCTTCCTTCCATGGGGCTTTTGTTCCTGCGGTGCTCCCAGGTATTCACAAGGCTCCATCTTTCTCCTTTCTAAAATGTTGCCTCTTCAGAGGGATTTTTCTCAATCGTTTCTCCCACTCCCCTATGTTCTCTATCCTTTCACTTGCCTTATTTTTCATTCATAACCTTGATCACTACCTGATTTTATAATACGTATTTATTTGTTTCTTGCCTAAAAGGTAAGTTGCATTAAGGCAGCAGTCATGCCTATCTTGTTCACCACTGTATCCTCAGCGCTTAGTGGGGCCTGGCATATAGCAGATGCTCAGTGTGACAGAAAAGGACAAAGCGCTACAATTCAGGTAATAGCCAGTCCTGGTTCTGCCATTACCTGCACAGGTGACCTTGAGCAAGTCACCTCGCCTCTGTTGGCCTCAGTTTCCTCATTTGGAAAAAAAGGGAATCACTGACATCTTCAACTCAACAATCCTGAGATGTCTTCTTCATCCCAATGCCTCTTTCTTCCCCATAGAGTCAGAAAGTCCTTTCAATAAACATAATTGTATTTATTTATTTACTGAATGGTCAGTATATTCACATGGTTCAAAACTCAAAGGCACAAAGGGGACACATTGAAAAGTGTCTCTCCTACCCTATCCTCCAGCCACCCTTCCCTTCCCAGTGGGCAATAAATGCTATAAGTTTCTTGAGTCTCTCTCTCTCCCTCTCTTCCTCTCTGCCTGTCTCTTCTCTCTCTCATCTTCCTATTTATATACCTACCATCACCATTTTAAAACAAATGATAGCTTAATTATATATAGTCCTATACTTTGTTTTCCCCACATGACAGCATTTTTGGAAACTGCTTCCTATCGGTGCATAGAGGGACCCTCATTCTTTCATAGTATGGCAACATTCCATTGCATGCACATGCCACAATTCACTTCATCAGTCCCCCAAATCATGGGCAGCTAGGTTTTCTCCAGCCTTTTACAGCAATACTTCAGTGAATGACTTTGTGGACGTGCCATTTTGGGTATCTGTAGAATAAATTTCTAGTGATAGACTTGCTGATTGAACAGCGTGTGTGTTTTATAATTTTGATAGATGCCCTCTATAGGGGCTGTACCAATGTATCCTGCATACACCAGCATTGAGTGAGAGTGCTTGTAAAAGGCCGTTTTAAATGGCCTGCAGTAAGTCCTCAAGACTCCTTACAGGTGGGTAAATCACTCCACCTTGCTCAGTTTCCTCTTCAATAAAATGGGTATCCTGCTTCGTAGAGTGGTGGTGAGGATGAAATGAAATAGTGCATGCAAAGTGCTCAGCACAGTTCCTGGCACATAGTAGGGCCTCTATAAAGGTTAGCTGTTCTTTCTCTCCCCCAGGGAGCTCTGTGGAAACAGGGACTTTGTCTGTCATGTTCACTGCTATAGCACAGCTTCTGGCTAATAGTGGGCATCCAGTAATTATTTATTGAGTGAATGAGTCCATTTTCCAGCTTTACTTTGCTGACCAGGGCTTTCTGTCTATCCTTACAGCCTCTCTTCCCCTTCTCCTTGGACTCCAGACACACTGGTCTTCCCCTGGCTCCCTCCTGTCACAGTGCCTTTGCACTTGCAGTTCCCTCTGGCAGAAGCACTTTCTCCACCCCTGTCCCAACCCCCCACCACCCATAGCCTCTCCATTTGCTTAGTTTATTTCTACTCATCCTTGAATCTCAGCTTACATGTCACTTT
The DNA here is from genome assembly GCF_003255815.1 of Theropithecus gelada. Lineage (NCBI taxonomy): Eukaryota > Metazoa > Chordata > Mammalia > Primates > Cercopithecidae > Theropithecus > Theropithecus gelada. Next base: position 70,713,120 of record NC_037678.1, read on the forward strand.
CTCAAGAAAGCCTCCTCCACCTCCAGTCCAGGACCGCCCTCTATATAATTTCACTGGACTCTGAGCTTTTTATTCAAGCATTATCACAATTAGGAGGGTGCATGCATGGTGTCAATCTTGTCCCCATGGCTGAAAGCCTGTCAGGCCCAGGACTTAGCCTGTCCTATGTACCACTGGATCCCAGGGCCTGGCCGAGTACAGGTACTCAATAGCCATTGACCTGAGGGAATAAGTGAGGCCCACATCAACTTTCCAGATGGGTGGACCTGCCTGTGCCCAGCCAAGAGAGGGGGAGTCTTGACTGAATGTTCCATCCTCTTTCCAGTGGAATGAGCTGCTCCTGAAAGGTTCTAGTTGGTTAAGGGGTAGGGGTGAGAGGTAGGAGAGAGGGGAGAAGAAGAGGGAGAGAGAGAAAGGGAGAGTGGATCCTTCATTCCCATAATTAGGTCATGGCCTCAGTCATTCAACAGACCTCTCCTGAGCCCCATCTGAGGGTCCTGAGCACCTTCGAGGAAGCCAATGGAACCCCTGGCCTCAATGGACTCTTGGGCTGGTGAGAAAGCCAAAACCATGAACAATAACAAATACCTGGTCTTGTCCAAAACAGGAAAGTGTCTGATGCCAGGAGAAAAGGGAATGAAAGTCCCTCTGAGAGAGCTGAAGGAGAGCAACCCTCTTGGTGGCAGGGGTGGGGCAGGGCCTTCTAGGAGGAGGGTCCTTAAGGGAAGAATAAACACTCAGCAAAAGACATTCCTGGCAAAGGGCACGGCCTGAGCACAGGGAAAGATCTGGGAAAGTTAGGATGTGTTTAGGAACTGGTGTTCAAGAAGAGTGGAGGAAGATGAGGCAGAAAAGAAATTGAACTCAGAGAAAAGTACAAGGAAGCATGTCCCTGAAGGATGATTGCAGCAGTTTGTATCATCTGCAAATGTGGAAACAACTTAAATGTCTATCCACAAGAGACTGGCTGAGTAAATACGTTACTTACAGCCACCACACTGGCGGGCCATGGAGAGGTGGAAATGCCCAAAGTTGGTGAGAATGTGCCTCACCAGTAGGAGTGAAAAATGAGGAAGCCATCTGGGAGAGAAATGTGGCAGCATTTAGGAAAAAGAAGGCTGGGCATGCTGGCTCACGCCTGTGATCCCAGCACTTTAGGAGGCCAAGGTGGGAGGATCGCTTGAGCTCAGGAGTTTGGGACCAGCCTGGGAAACATGGTAAACCTTGTCTCTATTAAAAATTTTTAAAAATTAGCCGGGTATGGTGGGGTGCGTGCCTGTAACCCTGGCTACTTGGGAGGCTGAGGCAGGAGGATCACTTGAGCCCGGGAGTTTGAGGCTGCAGCGGGCTATGATCAGGCTACTGCACTCAGCCTGGGCAACAGAGTGAGACTCTGTCTCAAAAAAAAAAAAAAGAAAAAGAAAGAAAAAAAGGAAGAAGAAGTGTGCGTGTGCCCTATGACAAGGCAATACCACATAGGATGTCCAGTGTGGCGCTGTGTGTGTTGATAGGGGCAGAAAGCAACTCAGGTGTCCATAATCAAGAGAGTGGACAAGTGAAATGAGGTAGAGGCAGCTCTGCAGTTCTCTGGAGCTAGAGGAGTAAGGAGCTAGAGGTACCTAGAGTGCTACAGTGCATGAAGAGATCTGAGAAACATTGGGAGAGGCAAAAAAAAAAAAAAGAGAGAGAGAGGAAAGGAACATGACTTACAACTCAATAACATTTATGTGGATTCAAAACACATGCCCTGGGCCAGGCACGGTGGCTCATGGCTGTAATCCCAACACTTTGGGAGGCCGGGGTGGGAGGATCACTTGAGGCCAGGAGTTCAAGACCAGCCTGGCCAACCTGGCGAAACCTCATCTCTGCAAAAAATACAAAAATTAGCCGGGTGTGGTGGTGCACACCTGTAGTCCCAGCTACTTTGGAGGCTGAGGCACAAGAATCGCTTGAACCCAGGAGGCAGAAGCTGCAGTGAGCTGAGAACATCTCTGTGTGTGTCTTTGGGTACATGTAGGTATGTGTTTCTTTTTTTTCTTTTTTTTTTTTTTTTTTTTGAGACGGAGTCTCGCTCTGTCGCCTGGGCTGGAGTGCAGTGGCCGGATCTCAGCTCACTGCAAGCTCTGCCTCCCGGGTTCACGCCATTCTCCTGCCTCAGCCTCCGGAGTAGCTGGGACTACAGGCGCCCCCACCACGCCCAGCTAATTTTTTTGTATTTTTAGTAGAGACGGGGTTTCACCGTGTTAGCCAGGATGGTCTCGATCTCCTGACCTCGTGATCCGCCCGTCTCGGCCTCCCAAAGTGCTGGGATTACAGGCTTGAGCCACCGCACCTGGCCCGTAGGTATGTGTTTCTATTGTGTGGAATTACACACAATGATAGGAGTGGAATTGTTAGGTATGCCCAGTTTTAGCTGATACTAATAAACTGGGTATATGGTTTGGTATTTATTTATTTATTTTTGTTTTGAGATGGAGTCTCGCTCTGTCGCCCAGGCTGGAGTGCAGTAGCACGATCTCAGCTCACTGCAACCTCTGTCTCCTGGGTTCAAGCGATTCTGCCTCAGCCTCCCAAGTAGCTGGGATTACAGATGTGTGCCACCACACCAGGCTAATTTTTGTATTTTCAGTAGAGACGGGTTTTGCCATGTTGGCCAGGCTGGTCTCTAATTCCTTACCTCAGGTGATCCACCCACCTTGGCCTCCCAAAGTGCTGGGATTACAGGCATGAGCCACTACACCCGGTCCCACTAAGAAGTTTTGAAACAGAAACACATAAAAAAAAATGATGCATTTTGCAAGAAATTCTGAGTATTTTTTTTTTTTTTTTTTTTTTTGAGACGGAGTCTCGCTCTGTCGCCCAGGCTGGAGTGCAGTGACCGGATCTCAGCTCACTGCAAGCTCCGCCTCCCGGGTTTACGCCATTCTCCTGCCTCAGCCTCCCGAGTAGCTGGGACTACAGGCGCCCACCACCTCGCCCGGCTAATTTTTTGTATTTTTTAGTAGAGACGGGGTTTCACCGGGTTAGCCAGGATGGTCTCGATCTCCTGACCTCGTGATCCGCCCATCTCGGCCTCCCAAAGTGCTGCGATTACAGGCTTGAGCCACCGTGCCCGGCCCGAAATTCTGAGTATTTAAGGACATATCAAACACAGTAGAGAGGGTTTCAGTGAGGTCAAAAGTGAGTGGAGGTGGGAGAAAATAATATAAACAAGAAAGGGTCCTTGCAGACTAAATCATGACCACGTGCTAATAACTGAGAGGCAGGATTAACTCAACCCACTGTACTTCAGTGCATGAAAATGAAATGTAAATTTTAATGTAGAAAATGAGATAAGCAAACAGACTATATGGCTAATATACTACAGAATACACACACACACACATATATATACACACACACACACACATATATATATACACACACACACTACAGAATTTATATTTTTATATTTGAGGCAGGGTCTTGCTCTGTTGTCCAGGTTTGAGTGCAGTGGTGCGATCTTGGTTCACTGCAACCTCCGCCTCAGCCTCCTGAGTAGATGGGACTACAGGTGTGCATCACCATGCCTGGCTACTTTTTGCATTTTTTGTAGAGATAGGGTTTTTCCATGTTGCCCAGGCTGGTTTCAAATTTCTGAGCTCAAGTGATATGCCCCCCTTGTCCTCCCAAAATGCTGGGATTATAGGCATGAGCCACTGCGCTGGCCTCACTATAGAATATTTTGCAGCTATTAGAAAATAGAAAAGAGATCTAAATGTCAATCAAAGCTGTCCAAGAGCAATGCTGCAAAGCACTAGGTTTGTGTGCGATGCCCTCCACCTGCCTTCCTGTCCTACCATCTCACAATAGTCCTGTGGGTTTTCTCCGGGTTCACAGCTATGTCTTTAAATGCATATCACAGTTCTGAAAAGACACACCCAAACTGGGATACTAGAGGGAACTGAGAAGAGCGGGAGGAGGGTAAAGAAGAGTTTAGTCTTCTCTGTAATGTTTTTAGTTTCCATAAGAAGAATCCATTTATAGAAATTAAAATGAATGAATTTGGTATTAAAAGGTAGTAGTAAAAACCAGCTCAAGGAGGGCTGGAATGTTCTGGGCTTGCACTCTCTTTGGGATCACTTAAGATTTTTCAAGTCAAGCCATGGGCCATCTGTTGCCTGGTGAAAATGGAGGCGTGGGGAGCTGGGAGACATGTCCCCACCTGGTGTCCCCATCTGGCTGCATGACCTTGGGAGGGTCCCATCCCCTTTCCTGACCTCAATGTCCTCATCTGCCCAATGGGATTCAGATTTTTGTGTTACCCAGGGATGTGGGAGGATGAAGTGAGGGCGCGAAGAGAATCACATGAATGTAAGGGATTATTCTCCGGGTCGGGGAGGAGACAGGGTGGAAGCATCTCTTTTACCCTAGCCAAGCCCACAGGGGTGCAAAGGAAGTGGAGGGAGGAGCTGAGGACCACCCAAGTGAGCACACAGCCCATCTGCAGGACAGGAGCATGTTGTCAGCAGCTGGGAGGCCCAGCCAGAGCTGGTAGGGCAGCCACCCAGGCTGCTTGGAGAATCTGGACATTAAAAGGATTCCTCTCACTGCTCTCTTAGTGCAGCTCCAGCCCTGTCACTTCCCCAAGCCCCCATTTTCACCCTCCCACCCCCTCAACACATACACACATATCTCAGAGGAATGCACTGCACTTGCCCCTCTTCACCCATCCTATCACCAGAGCCACGCGGGGCTTTCACAAGGTAAACCCAATCATATCTGTGCCTGCTCAGCACCTTCCAGCAGCTTCTCAGGATCTGAGAACAAACCAGTCCCCTTACATTAGTGGATAAGGCACGATCCCAGGCCTCACCTTTAAGAGTCTGGCCTCAGAGAGAATCTGCCTTAAGTAGAATTCTGACTCTTCTCCTCATTCATTCATTCATTCATTTATTCATTCATTCAAAATTGTTTATTAAGCACCTACTGTGGGAGCCAGGCACTGTTCTAGACATTTGGGAGACATCAGTGAAGAAATGAATGAAAGATTCCTGCCCTCAAGGAGCCTCTCTTCTAGCAGAGGGAGACTAACAACAACCATAAGTAAATTATATGGCAAGCTGGGAGGCGACAAAAGTTATGATGAAAAGAAAGAAAAAGAAAAACTAGAGCAGAGGAAGTTGATCAGGAGTAACAGGAGGGGCAGAAGTTGCATTTTAAACATGGTGGTCAGGGCAGGCTCCAGAGAAGGTGTCATTTAAGAAAAGACGGCCAGGCGCGGTGGCTCATGCCTGTAATCTCAGCACTTCGGGAGGCTGAGGTAAGCAAATCACCTGAGGTCAGGAGTTTAAGACCAGCCTGGCCAACATGGTGAGACCCCTGTCTTTACTAAAAAAATATAAAAATTAGCTGAGCATGGTGGCACACACCTGTAATCCCAGCTATTTGGGAGGCTGAGGCAGGAGAATCACTTGAACCCAGGAGGTAGAGGTTGAAGTGAGCAGAGATCGTGCCACTGCACTCCAGCCTGGGTAACAGAGTGAGACTCCATCTCAAAAAAAAAAAAAAAAGGAAAAGAAAATGAAAAGACTAGTAGGAGGTGAGGGAAGGAACCATGTAGACATCAGGGAAAAGTGCAGGCGGAGGCAGCAGCCAATCGAAAGACCCTGAGGCAGGACTATGCCTGGCTTGTGTGAGCAGCAGCAGGGAGGTAGTCGAAGACCCAGAGAGGGGGACACTTTTCCAATGAACAAGACAGATAAGGTCTCTGCCCTGGGGAGCTCATGACTACAAAGCGAGGTGTTTAGAGAACAAAGGTGGTATGGGAAGTGCAGAGATGAGGGAAGTCCAAGAAACTGTGGGGGCCCAGAGAGGACTCGACCCTCAGGAGGAGGTAACCCCAAGCTGAGCAGTGAGGGCTATGGAATAGTTACACATGAATAAAGGCATGGGAGAAAATTAATCTAGACCGATGGGGGAGTATGTGCAAAGGCCCTGAGAATCCCACCACTGGTCACCAACCCCACTGCTGTCTCTTGGTGCAGTGGCCACCCTCTCCTGCCTGGATGATTATAGCAGCCTCCTCTTGGGTCTCCCACAGAGGGGCAAAGAAGCTAGAGTATGCAGTCACTAACGCCTCTCTTTTCTCGGTAGGAGTTCACACTCGTGGATAGTAATTCACTGCATTCCCCTCTCAACCTGCATCCATGAGCAGAGGAAGCAGGAAGCCACAGGCATATGCAGCAGTGTCTGCAGATGACCTCTGGGGAGACCCTAGTGGATTTTGGGTGGGGCTCTGCCAGCGCCTTCTACAACCCTGTGTGCTCAATGTCTCCTTCTCCTCTCTGTCCTACCCTCCCCCCCTCACTAATTCTATTCAAATACACTGGCTGTTTCCTCTGCCTGGAACGCTCTTCCCCTAGATATCCACAAGACTCACCCCCTCATCTCCTCCACACTTCTGCTCAAATGCCATCTCCTCAGAGACACCCTCTCTGACCATCTTATCTCAAATGGCCCCTCCATTATTCCCTCTCCACCTTATCCTGTGCTATCTTTTTTTTTTTTTTTTTTTTTTTTTTTTTTTTTTGAGACGGAGTCTGGCTCTGTCGCCCGGGCTGGAGTGCAGTGGCCGGATCTCAGCTCACTGCAAGCTCCGCCCCCCGGGTTTACGCCATTCTCCTGCCTCAGCCTCCCGAGTAGCTGGGACTACAGGCGCCCGCCGCCTCGCCCGGCTAGTTTTTTTTGTATTTTTTAGTAGAGACGGGGTTTCACCATGTTAGCCAGGATGGTCTCGATCTCCTGACCTCGTGATCCGCCCGTCTCGGCCTCCCAAAGTGCTGGGATTACAGGCTTGAGCCACCGCGCCCGGCCTCTATCTTTTCTTTTCTTTCTCTCCTTCCTTCCTTCCTTCCCTCCCTCCCTCTCCCTCCTTTCTTTCCCTTTCCTTCCTTCCTTTTCTTTCTTTCTTTCCTTCCTTTCCTTCTTTCTTTCTTTCTTTCTTTCTTTCTTTCTTTCTTTCTTTCTTTCTTTCTTTCTTTCTTTCTTTCTCTTTCTTTCTTTCTTTTCTTTCTTTCTTTCTTTCTTTTTCTTTTCTTTCTTTCTTTCTCTCTCTTTCCTTTTCTTTTCTTTTCTTTTTTAGAGAAAGGGTCTCACTCTGTCACCCAGGCTGGGGTACAGTGGCACGATTGTAGCTCACTGCAGCTTTGAACTCCTGTGCTCAAGTGATCCTCCCACCTCAGCCTCCTGAGTAGCTGAGACAACAGCCGCACACCACTACATCTGGCTAATTTTTTTATTTTTATTTTTTTGGTAGAGATGGGGGTCTTGCTATGTTGCCCAGGCTGGTCTCGAACTCCTGGTTTCAAGTGATGCTCCACTTTGGCCTCCCAATGTGTTGGGATTACAAGTGTGAGCCCCCACATCAGGCTGCTATTTTTCTGGTAGCACTTTTCACCACCTGACATATTTACTTGTTTGTATGTTGATTGTTTGTTTCTCTCACCAGACTGGGAGATTCCTGAGGGCAGGGACCATGTCCAGTTTTGCTCATGGCAGAATCCCTATCACAGGGCCTGGGAAGTCAATAAATAATTGTGAAATAAATGGTTCTGAAACTGAAATGCTCTCCGAGAGTCTTTCTGAGTCTGACCATTTCAAAGTCTTGGAAATGACTATGATTCCCCACCCCAACATTTCCAGTGGCCAGGGGTGGCCTCTAAGGGCCAGTCACCACCAAGAAGCTGCTAATCTGGGAGCCTCTCTCAACCTCTCCCCATCCAGGCCCATCTGGTAGGGGTCAAGGGTCAACATGGTCCAGCCCTCTGTGGGTCCTGAGGTAGAGGAGACACAGTTCTGGGGTCCAGGCCGAGGGATGCCTGGTGAGCCCCATTTCTGCTTTGGCAAACATCCCCCTTTCCTTCTCAGGGCCTGTGTCTGCATTTTTGAACCAGAAGGTGTTTATACAAAACATCCTGGGTTTGGCGACAAATTCACCCTCAGTGAGGAATCCTTAATGAATCTCCCTCCTTCCCCACACCAGGTGGCTGAAGGAAAAATTAGCTCTGCCTCTGGTAGTTGAAGGCAGCCAAAGGCTAGGCAACACAGAGGTGCTGCTGGGGCTTCTGGGGCCACAATTTTTGGGGAGGGTTTTTTCAGGGTCCAGAAATGGCATGGACACCAGGCACTCCTGGCTTGCTGTGTGATGAGGCACTGTCTTTCTCATGGCCTCAGTCTGCAGCTGTGAAATGGGGCAGTAATAATCCCATCCATACAAAGGTTGCTTTGACACTCAAGTAAGGCAAGGGGTGTGAAGGGTTACAAGAGGTCAAAAGGAGAGAAGAAGAAGCTGGAGTCAGAGAGGCAAAAGATCAGAGTGATAATACCAGTTCTGCTCTTCAGACTTTCAAAGTCCTTTCCCAGCACCTTTTACAGCCCTGTGGGCTCAATGCCTCCTTTCCCTCTGACCTCCTGCCTGCTTCCCCCTGCCCATTCTGTTCCACATACACTGGCTGTTCCCTCTGCCTGGAACACTCTTCTCCTAGAGTGTTCTCTAGGAGAATCATAGCTCTAGGAGAGCCATCCACATGGCTCACCCCTCACCTTCTTTTCAAAGCCTTACCTCTCTCTGAGTTCTGTTTTTTTTCCAGCTATCCAATGAGGAGTTTGGGCATGAAGACCTCGTGGGAACTCTCTGGTTCTGATGGTAACCATTTTCCATCTTCCTGCCTCCTCTGGGAAGTCCTACCAATCCTACAACCCACACCTGTTTGCTTTTCTGAGCTACCATTTCATTGGTTACTGCCCATAGTTTTCAAGTCTGTTCCTTATGTATAGGCCAGTTACTTTGGGCATTGGGTCCAACACAGGGGCTCAAGTGAACTCTGGTTAAATGGAATTAAAAGTGATAAAGTGATTACTGCTGGAGTGCAGTGGTGCCATCAGAGCTCACTGCAGCCTCCACTCCCCAGGTGCAGGTGCTCCTCCCACCTCAGCCTCCTGAGTAGCTGGGACCAACAGGCGCGCCCCACCGCACCCAGCTAATTTTTTTTTATTTTATTTTTTATTTTTAGTGGAAACGGAGGTTTTACTGTGCTGGCCAAGCTGGTCTGTAACTCCTGGGCTCAAGTGATCCCCCCGGGCTTTGGCCTTCCAAAGTGGGATTACAGGCATGAGCCACTGCGCCCAGCCGATTCCTACTTCCTTCCGATTCTGTGGAGAGACACTGAGGCGGATTTTTATTCATCCCCTTTTTATAAATTAGAAACTGAAAGTGTCAGAGATTAAACATAAGTCACACGGCCACATGGGCCTTCTTGGGGTTTCTTAGCCAGGGGAAGAATCATATTTCCCAGGTCCTGATCACTACCTGCCATTAATTGTCGGTGTTTCCCACTGGAATGAAGTTCCATGAAGGCAAGGATTTTGTTGTGTTCACTGCTGCATCCTAAGCACCTAAAACTGGTTGGCACATAGTAAGCGCTCAAGAAGTATGAACAGACGGGGTCAGAGACAACCCACGGACTGAACTCTCTGAGCCTGCTGAGGGCGCTCCAGCCCCGCCCCCAAAGCTAGGCCCCGCCTCTCGCAGCCAGCTGGCGCACGAGCGTTGGAGCCTGCGCACCACCGTTCTTTTAACTGCGCAGGCGCCCCGGAAGCCCCTTGAGAGCGGCGCATGCGCAGCGGGAGTCGAAACGGAGATCCCCCCGGGGTCGCACGACAGCCGTAGGAGGAGTTGGTGGGCGGTATGCTATCGCCGGAGGCGGAGCGAGTGCTGCGGTACCTGGTGGAGGTGGAGGAGCTCGCCGAGGAGGTGCTGGCGGACAAGCGGCAGGTGAGAGGCCCGTCCGCGGCGCTGGGGCCTGGCGGCCGGCGCCGTCGGAAAGCCCGCGGGGTCGCGGAGAGTTGACCCGGACAGGCGGTTAACGGCTCCGAGGCGACAGACGTGGGCCAATAAATATTCGGCCGCTACTAAGCAAGCGCCTGCGCTGTGCTGGTCATTCCTCGCTCTTCATCTTTTCTCTGCCCCTTGCCATGCTCTCTGAATCTCGACCCATCATGCTCTGGGCGGTTTCCTGAGCACCTGTTTTAAAATGCACTTCCCGGCCCCATGGTTGATCTGGGGGCACCGCCCTGTAAAGGCCCTCGGGGAGAGCTAGAACCGAAAAGAGGCCTGAGGGGGCCTTGTGACCAGGAGGGGGTGGGGACCTGGGGGAAGGTGGCGCCCTGTTTATGGGGTGCCTTGTAGGGGGTTTGGGTCAGGCTCTAATTTAAGTGCCAAGCTTTAGAAGGGAGTTCCTTGGGGAAGGAGGGTGACGTAATTGGATTTAGGTTTTAAAAGGATCCCCCGGCTGCTGTGTGGAATACAGAATATAGGCGGGCAAGGGTGAAGGCAGGGAGACGGGTGAGGGGCCATTGCTATGGTTCAGACCAGAGATGGATTTGGACTAGGTAGTGGTGGTGGAGAGAAGTGAAGGGGTCAGAAATGTATTTTGGAGACAGACTCAGTAGGCCGTGATAGTGGCTGTGTAAATGGGTGAGGGAGCCACGGGAGTCGTGACTCCCTCTCATCTCCAGTTAGAAGGGTCAGGTATTTACTGAGAAGGGGAAAACTTGGGCAAGAATCTGTCAAATTAAATACTGGATCAGGGTGTGCTGGATGAGAATAATAAGAGCAGTTAAAGTTTATCAGCAGGCCTGGCGCGGTGGCTCACGCCTGTAATCCCAGCACTTTGAAAGGCCGAGACGGGCGGATCACGAAGTCAGGAGATCAGGACCATCCTGGCTAACACGGTGAAACCCTGTCTCTACTAACAATACAAAAAATTAGCCGGACGTGGTGGCGGGCGCCTGTAGTCCCAGCTACCCGGGAGGCTGAGACAGGAGAATGGCATGAACCCGGGAGGCGGAGCTTGCAGTGAGCCGAGATTGCGCCACTGCACTCCAGCCTGGACAAAAGAGCGAGACTCCGTCTCAAAAAAAATAAAAAAAAGTAAAAATAAATAAATAAATAAAGTTTATCAGCTACTTACTATGTGCCAGGTACTGTGTTAAGTCATTTAATTGCTGGCTCAATAACCTGTGAGGTAGGTACTGTTTGTAGCTCCATTTTGAGGAGGAGTAAATAGGAAGGTGAAATTACACAGCTTGAGGCAGACAGCAGGATTCGAACTTGGGTATTCCAGCTCCAGAACCAGCACTCTCGTGCAGTATACTGTACTACTGCTTCACTTCCTTAGTAGCTATTGTGTTGTTACCACTGTCTCAGTGCCCCCAATCCTGCTGTTCCAATCTAGTACTGTTGGGTTTCTCATATTACTAGTTCAGAATCAGCTGGAGAAGTTTGTCCAAAAATAAACATTAGGCCTGCTTAATCACAGTGTGTAGGGGAAGGGTTTCCACTCCCCTGGTGATTCTGATATGCCCTAAAGTTCGAGTGGATAATGCAGAATTTCCCGTTTAGTCAGCACGTTTTCCCAGCATCTTCTCTGGGCAGAGGGCAGCTGCACACAGCATTGTCTTTCAGACCAGGAAGCTGAGTGAGAGAAGAAATACATTCACACATCAATCCATTTTAGGCAGGACATTGGATGTAACCAGGAATAATTCATTGTCTCTGCAGCTGTTGTCTGTCAAGAGGTGACAGCTTGGGGCAAGAGATAGCTGAGTTCCCTCCTGTCCCTGTGGTTTTCAGATTGTGGACCTGGACACTAAAAGGAATCAGAATCGAGAGGGCCTGAGGGCCCTGCAGAAGGATCTCAGCCTCTCTGGTAAGTTGAAATTTTCTCAGTGCAGCCCTGGAGGCCTGTTCCATTTTCCTTTAAGGCCTTTACCTTGTCCCTGATAGAGATCAGGCAGGAGGTCACAGCTGTATAACTCAGCCTTGTGGGAAATTGAAACAGTCTGAGGAGATGGGGGAGCAAGTTTTGCAGTTCTGGCACAGACTGTGGTTCAGGATTTTGCCTGCTCACTTCAGTGACTGGTTGTTAGCTCCTGGCTTAGCAACAATGGCAGACACTGAGAGAGTGTTGGGGATGTATGAAACTGATGGTTCCTGCCCTTGTGCTTTACAGATGAGGAAAACAATGTAAAATGTGTAATTGAAAGTTGTAAGAAAGCCAAAGATGGAATTGGACTTGGGGTGGGTGTTGAGAATATATATCTGGAAGAATGGGAACCCTTTAGATGAGGCCGAGTGGCTGTGGCAGAGGAAGCAGATGTGGAGTAAGTATGGCTGGAGAGAGGGGCAGAGACCAGGCCATAATGAAAGGTCTTGGGGGATAAGGGAGGAAGTTTACATTTTGTTGAAAGTGCACTAGAATGTGGAGAATCTTCCAGTTGCTTCTCATCTCATCTGAGTAAATCCAGAGGTCCTGCAAGACTGAGTAATCCAGCCCCCGTGAATCCATGAGTGTGCCAATATCATCTCTGCCCCCGCCCCGCCCCCCATGACTCCATCCACACTGGTCTCCTTGCTGTTACTTTATTTATGTATATGGAAACAGAGCCTTGCTGTGTCACCCAGGCTGGAGTGCAGTGGCGTGATCTCGGCTCACTGCAACCTCTGTCTCCCAGGTTCAAGTGATTCTCGTGCCTCAGCCTCCTGAGTAGCTGAGATTACAGGCATGCACCACCACACCCAGCTAATTTTTGTATTTTTAATAGATACAGGGTTTCGCCATGTTGGCCAGGCCGGTCTCGAGCTCCTGGCCTCAAGTGATCCACCTGCCTTGGCCTCCTAAAGTGCTGGGATTACAGGCATGAGCCACTGTGCCTGGTCCCTTGCTGTTCTGAACACCCCAAGCACACTACGGATCTTTGCTGTTCCTGTTTCCTCTGTTTGGCTCACTCTTTCCCCAGATGTCTGCAGTGCTCCCACTCTCACTTTCCTTGGGTCTCTATGTAGATATCGTATAATCAGTAAGGCCTTCTCGGACTACCTGGTATGAGTAACAAGGTCCTCCTCTGGCATTGCCTAGCCATCTTAGCCTGCTTTATTTTTCTCTACAACTTTTAATCAAGGTGTGAAAAATCCTATCTTTGTTTATTCTCTCTCTTCCACTATAACATAAGCTCCAAGAGGGCAGGAACTTTGTCTTGTTCTGCTGTGTTGTATCTAAAATAATGCCTGGCAGATAATAGGTACTCAAAAAAAAAATTGTTGAAGGAATTACCATTTGCTCTTTCAGAAGATGTGATGGTTTGCTTTGGGAACATGTTTATCAAGATGCCTCACCCTGAGACAAAGGAAATGATTGAAAAAGGTAAGGCCTCCTGGGGATGGGTCAGGGATGTGCTGCCTCTTCCACCAGCTTTGGTCTTAACCCAGAACAGGGAGTCAGGCTTCAGGCAGCTGGAGGAGAGGCAGCTCTGTCACAGGGTTCAGACTGCTGTGGGTTTCAATTCCACCTCTGCCACTGTGGGTTATTTCCTCATTTCTAAGAGGGGAATGTGTCTATGTAGCACAGCTGTGAAGTTGAGGTAAAACACTATGTGTGCCTAGCATAGTGCTTTCTTACTAGTGAGGAATCAGTTGGGCTGCAACTAACAAAACCAAACAAATTGAGGCTTAAGGAAATATGCTTCTTTTACTCTTGCATAAGAAATTGTCCAGAGGTGTGTAGTCCAGGCCTGGCATAGCTGCCCAGCAGTGGCACCTTAGCATATTCTCCTGGTTGTTGTTTCATCATTGCAGGCCTCATGTCCTCATGTCCTCATGCCAGGCTGGAGGAAAGACAGAAGGCTTTTGCCACATAGAGCTTTGCCTTCTATTTTGGAAGTGAGGCCATCTCCTCAGGGACTTCCTGCCAACATCTCATTGGCCAGACTAAGTCACATGGTTACCCATAGCTGCAAGAGAGCCCGGGAGAGTGAGCTTTTCTTTTTCACATGCCCTGCAATAGAGACTGGGTTGAATATGGAGGTTTGGGGAGAGTAAACGTCTAGGGTCTGCCATAGCTTGGGCACTCAGCGTACTCAGTTTCCACAGCCATAATCTGGAAGCTCTTTGGAAAAGCATCTTAAAGCAAGTCAGGCTACAAATGGATTATTGGCTAGAAAAAGAACAGGCTACACATATTTTTTCTTCCATAACCTTGAAAATGGCCAAAAGGACAAGCCAGGTTGACTCAGTCCCTGAAGATAGGGTGTCTTCACACCTCATGAAATAAAACTTCTTTTTTTTTTTTTTTCCTTGAGACAGAGTCTTGCTCTGTCACCCAGGCTGGAGTGCAATGGCACTATCTTGGCTCACTGCAACATTGCCACCCAGGTTCAAGCAATTCTCCTGCCTCAGCTTCCTGATTAGCTGGAATTATAGGTGCATGCCATCATGCCTGGCTAATTTTTGTGTTGTTTTAGTAAAGACAGGGTTTCACTATGTTGGCCAGGCTGGTCTTGGAACTCCTGACCTCAGGTGATCCACCCGCCTCGGCCTCCCGAAGTGCTGGGATTCAGGCGTGAGCCACTGCTCCCGGCCAATTACATAAAACTACTAACAGAGAAAGCTATATCCAGCATGGAGAAGTTTCCAACTGTTGTGTTGAAAAAATACAGTAATAATATGGTTATAAAATTAAACTGCACTTGGTGGTGGGCTGTAGACTAAGCTTTCAGAGGGGTCCCTTGCCTGGGTTGAGGATCTTGTTGGCTCTTTTGGTCCCCAAATGTGGTCTTGTCACCGTACCTAGAGGGGTTCTGAGACATCATCAGGTTTCTTGGGGATCAACACAGGCTAAACAAGCTCGGACACTGGGGTTACTCATTCACAATGAGAAATAGAACCAGCCTATAAGACTTGGCCATTCAGGGTTTCTCCCCGTCAGAAAGAGTGAGTCTGTGGGGAGACAGACTAGCTAGAATGTCACTCGTGAGCAGGTAGAATTGGCTGGGTGACTTCAGTTGATTAGTCAATGAGGCTTTGATAGCCACCTCTGTCATCACACTGACTTTTCTCAGGGGCAGTCCAGGACACTAGGAGACCCTTTTCTGTTCACAGTGGCTAATTAAGTTAAGCCTGAGCATTAGGCTTTCGTGTTGATTGTTTACGTCACATGTTCACACAATCATATTTTTCTAAAACCCCCCCACCTTGATGGACTCGGGTTTGTAAAATTTCTTAGGCATCCATTTTCTAGCCATCTAGGGTGGGCTGAATCTAGAGATGCTTCTTTGTTTGTGCATTGGAGTTTTCCATAATTTCATTGTGGGAGGGCGGCCTAAAGTCCTGATGTTGCCTTTTCTGTCCACTGACCACCTCAAGGTACTTTGCATAATGCAAAAAAGGCCAGTGTAATGGAAGTCGGGACTGCTGTGTCCTGGGCTCTCTGAGTGGTCCTGAGCAGGTCATGTCCCTTCTAGCCTTGAATCATTCCTCAGTTGGCCTCTGATGTCTCCTTTTCCTTCCTGAAAGCTACACGCCCTTGCTGGGGAGAGGCTGGCATCTCCACTCCTGGGGTCAAGTCTGTCTGGTACAATCTCATCCTCTGCTTGCCCCCCTCATTTTTTCAGATCAGGATCATCTGGATAAAGAAATAGAAAAACTCCGGAAGCAACTTAAAGTGAAGGTCAACCGCCTTTTTGAGGCCCAAGGTATTGGCCTAGCAGGGACTGGAGACGAGGAGGGGAGAGAATCATCAGCATGGACTTTGAAGGGCAGGGGTGGGAAGCCCAACCCTCAGAGGTGGGCAGTGGCCGGGGCAGCCTGTGAGTGGCCCTGGAGGTGTGCACAGTGGTTGGTTGTAGCTGCCCAGGGACAGAATGGACGGGAATTTATAGAGTCCTAGTCCTGTCACAGCTTCTTTTCCAGGTCCCAGGAACCGCTTGGGGTGATCTCACGTTATACATCAGGGCATGGCATGGGGATCAGATAGCTCCGACTGAGGAAACTCAGAAGGCTTCAGTGAGTGATTGAGGTCAGAGCTGAAATTCTTGATAAACACAAGCACTCTAGATTGGTCACAGGTCTTGGAAAAACCTGAGACAGCAGAGTCATGACTTTGTAGGTTCTTGGTGACACAGGAGTGGTGGTGATGCCTCATCTGGTGCATTGCAGAATTGGAGGCCCATCCCTGCCAGACCTCCAGGCCAAGTTTGGCAGCATTAGTGCAGCGTCAGCCCCTTTCCTGGGCCTGGTTCCAGAGCCAGCAGGAGGCCTGACATGCTGATGGATCATCTTCTCTCCTAGGCAAACCGGAGCTGAAGGGTTTTAACTTGAACCCCCTCAACCAGGATGAGCTTAAAGCTCTCAAGGTCATCTTAAAAGGATGAGACTCAAGAACCAAGATGGGGGACCAGCAACCCCCCAGGGTCATGGAGGACCCAGAACCCTCCAACCTTGACATCTGTAAGAACAGGATCTGCCCTGTAAGGGGACAGGCGTCAGGAATCTGGCCATGAAAACCTCTTTGTCTGTAGTGCTTGGCTACTCTGTGATGGCAGGAGGGAACCTTCAGCCTATCTGGCTGCTGGACCTGGACACCAGGGCTCAGTGGACACAAGATCTATTGATGGGCCCTGGTAGCCATCAGTGGGTGTGTGGGGCAGTGGCTGTGGGGGTGTAAGAATGACTGCAACAGGCACTTCCCAACAATGGCCTGCTGTTCACATGGACCCTGAGCAAGGAGGGAAGGAGGGAGGGGCAGAGTGGAGTTTCATTCCAGCATTCCCCTCAGAAGGGAGAGAGGTTTTCAGGCAGGTGCCATGGGATTGGAATAAACCAGGAGGCTCATGGGTGGTTGCTGAATGAAGAACAGAATCTTGGTGCTTTGTGGCTCACCACAGCCATCTGTGGGGCAGGCACACACACCTCCCTGCCAGCTCCATTTTTGCGCTTTTTCCCTGCTTGATTCCAAGAGTGGGTGCTGCCTAGCAGCCCTTTGTGGCCGCTCTTTACTCAGGAGGGCCTTGCAGAGTCCTGCACCAGGCCTGGGTGAGTGGGTGCACCTCTTACCATATATGACGTGTCAAGAGTGCCCTTCCGCCCCCTCTGAAAGTGGGGCCTGGCCAGCACTGCTCGTTACTGTCTGCCTTCAGTGGTCTGAGGTCCCAGTATGAACTGTCATGAAGTCAAAACTCTTGTGTTCATTAAGGGCTCAATAAATGTTAGCTGAATGAATGAATAGCAGCAACTAGTCTTTATTTACCTCATCTAGTCCTTCAGTGAGGGCACGCCGCTCCATTTAGAATACCACCTATGAACATAGTTCTTGCCTTGAAATGAACCTGTGATAGGCAGGTGACAACAAATGGCAGCATGGCAGGGGCACACCTCTCCTGGTCCCCCTGCTGCTTGGCTCTGGCTCATAGTTACATAGAAACACAGGCTGTCATGGCCAGTTCTTAACGTTTTTTTCTCTTTTTTTGGAAGGAGTCTCACTCTGTCGCCCAGGCTGGAGTGCAGTGGCCGGATCTCAGCTCACTGCAAGCTCCGCCTCCCGGGTTCACGTCATTCTCCTGCCTCAGCCTCCCGAGTAGGTGGGACTACAGGCGCCCGCCACCTCGCCCGGCTAGTTTTTTGTATTTTTTAGTAGAGACGGGGTTTCACCGTGTTAGCCAGGATGGTCTCGATCTCCTGACCTCGTGATCCACCCATCTCGGCCTCCCAAAGTGCTGGGATTACAGGCTTGAGCCACCGCGCCCAGCAACGTTTTTTCAAGAGAAGCTAGACATTTGGGTTGTGAAGTTGAATCTCCTGTCTTTTAAATATTTTTGACTAATGCAGAAACTTTTAAAACGTGAGTGTGGGTCACAGGTGTTTTACCCTACCCAAGCCAAACTTGGCCCAGACCTACAGTTTTGAATCCTCTTGAGTTTTGCAGAAATTACTATGTGTTTTCCCTGTGATCTCTTAAGAAGTAGGCAGGTGGAATTGGAAACAAACTGTCCATCCACAGGGGACTAGTTAAAGGAATCAGTAGCTCCAGATAGTGCAATATCATACAACTATAATCAAGAATAAGGAGCAAGCTCCAAGATACATCAAGTGGGAAAAGCAAGGGGAAGGCAGGTGTCTTATAAGCTAATAATGTGTGTGTGCAAATACAATGTCATTCCCTCAAAACAGCACTGCAGGGTTGGGGCACAGAGGTGGGAGGGAAGGAGATGTCACCCTATACCCATTGGTAAACTTTGGATTTTAAACCACATTAATGTATTACTTATTTTTAAATGTAAATAAAGTAGGGAGTTGCAGAATTCACCTTGCTAGATGTTCTCCAGTATGACTGCCTGATTCACAATTTCACCATTGGAAAATTGCCCCTTCCTCCCTTGCAGGGTGGGTGCTGGGCCAAAAAGAGCCAGTCGCATTCCTTCTGGAAATAGGGAACCTGGAGCCCATGCCTGGACCTGTCTGTGTTTGCCTCAGTCACAAGGATGAATGGGAGAAGTCCTCATGCTCTGAAGGCAGAAGGTCCAGAGTAGCTTGGCTTCTGGCTTTCCTAAAGTCAGCGGGTTCACTTCTTGGATTTGCCAGTATTTTCCTTCCAAAAGTCTTCCCTTTGGGCTTAACCTAGGCAGTCAGATTCCACCATTTGCAGCCAGAGAAAGTACTCTGAAGCAGGCGGAGTGGTAGAGGGAGTAAATCCCCCCTGGAGCAGTTACCCCAACAGCCCCGACTCTCGTTGCAACCCCTCTTAAACCAAGAGGAGGCTTAGGA
Source organism: Theropithecus gelada (assembly GCF_003255815.1). Lineage (NCBI taxonomy): Eukaryota > Metazoa > Chordata > Mammalia > Primates > Cercopithecidae > Theropithecus > Theropithecus gelada. The sequence continues at coordinate 70,731,757 of NC_037678.1, forward strand.
ATGTAAGATGTGAAAATGCAGAGATTTTTACTCACACTCAACTCCCCAAGCTGTCCTGCCCATGAGCCCAAGGTTTTCTGGTTTCTGGCTCAGCTCCGAAGCTCAAACACAGGGCCTAGAGAAGCAGTTAAGTCACCCATCTGACTTAGATCAATGCACCTTTGCAGAGACCCTCACTAAGCTCTGCCTCCCTGGTCTGTCTGGTCCATCTGAGAAGTGGGGATGCTCTGTCCCACTGGTTTTCAGATGATGGTCAGGGAGCCCCATGGGTTCCCGATATGCAGGGTCAGGGTATTACAAGGAGAAGAGGATGTGTTTAGGGCTCAGTACTTCCCCAGACCCCCAATAAATACAATCTAATGACGGCTTGCTTTGTAAGCACAGCTTAAAGACAAGTTCCTTAGCCTCCAAACCCTTGCTCCTGAAGGACCTTTTCAGCACTAACTTGGGAGGCATCCAAGTGTCAAAGCCAGGAGGACTTGGCTGCAGCCAACAGTATCCCCTGAACCAGGCCTGGTGCCCAGTGACTCCAAGTAGGGCCTGTGCTCATTTATTAGATATGATCTCTTGGGGGTACAGAACTTGCTGTATTTGTTCTCTTTGGGCCTAATTGCCAAGTCAGTTTCTCAAGGTTAAAACACCCCCCAGTCCTAGGGATTGGCGTCTCCTGGTGCAAAGATGCCTGGGGATGGGCTGGAGGTATCCAAGCGGCCCAATTCAGGTAGTAAGCTGCAGCTGCTAAGCCAGCAAAGCTGGTGCCAGGGTGGAGGTGGGGAGGTGAGAGCTTTGAGGTGCTGTGCTGGGATCTGAGAGTGCGGGGGAGGCCTGGGTGGCACCTGCTAAGGCTGATTTCCTCCTGGCAGCTGGGGATCAACTGGAAGCTTTCTTCTGGACTTGAAGGGAGTAGAAGAGCTGCCTCAGTTGTTTTTTCCGATCGTTGACGCAGCCTGGAAAGGAAGTGGGGTGTTGGCTGGGATGACCTGTGCTTGGGAGGAGTGGAGGGGCCTGTGCCCCCACTCCCTGCTGGGAAGAGGGGACAGCGGGAGTCAGACAACCACACACAGCCTGTGGTTTACATCCTGGCTCCATTCCTGAACTGCCATGGCCCTCAAGCAGGTCATTTACCCTTTCCAGCATTGGTCTTCTCATCTGTAAACCAGGATACTACTGCCCACCTTAGGGAGTGAACATGAGGATTGGGAGCTTCCCTCAAGCCAGGGACTGCTCCAGATGCTGAATGTGGATGGATTTGTTTGGCCTTCACGGGAATGATGTGTAGAAGCGAAAACGGGCTCAGAGAGGTTAAATCATTTGAACCCAGACTACCTGGTGCCAGAGCTACACTCTTAACCACTACCCCACACTGCCGCTCCTCCTGGCTTTGCTCAGTGAAAATGCATTTAAAGCTAGCACAGTGCCTGGCTTCTCATAGCTGCCCAGTACTGTCAGCTTTCTTCCCTTACCCAACCCATGTGTCAGGCACAACTGGCTAAGGGATGAGTTTTCCATACATGTGGCCCCCAGTCCCAGGCAGTTCGTGCTTTTAAATATTTCTGCCGTGAGCGCTGAGACGTCTCTCCCAGGACGTTCATGGTGCTACATGTTGGCTATTTGCTCTCAGAGCTGATCCTTGGGGTAACTCTCTGGTCATTTAATCTCATGCCAGGCATATTGATGGCACTCAAAAGTGCTGCTTGAGTGACTGAATCTCTCTGGCCACTAGTACTGACCTGGGAGTGTCTGCCATCTTCCACATCCCCCCAAACCCTTGTCTGTCCCTGCTTCCTAGGCACTCACTTAGCCATTCCCTGAGCTGAGAGCCTACTATGCACATCCTCAGGGTTTTCCAGAGTGAGTTCCATGCAGCCCTAACTTAAACTCTATTTGGCTCATTCATAACTCCCAAGTCTTCTTGTCCAGTGCAAACTTCTTGGAGTTCTAGACTCATCTCTGAGTTATCTGCTGACCCTTTCACCTGGATGTCCCTGAACACTTCCCTAACACAATTCATCAGTACTCTTCCTACCCTAACCAGCTACCCTTGTGTTTACCACCATCAACCCAAACACTTGAAACAGGAATAATTCTAGAGACTTCTAAAGCACTGGCTCTCCCAGCCTGGTCAACATAGTGAGATTTTGTCTCTACAGGAAAAAGACACACACACAAAAATAAAATTAGCCAGGTGTGATGGGGTGTGCCTATAGGCCTAGCTACTTGGGAGGCTGAGGCAGGAAGACTGCTTGAGCCTGGGAGTTTGAGGTTAGTTACAGTGAGCTATGATCGCACCACTGCACTCCAGCCTGGGTGACAGAGCGAGACTCTGTCTCAAAAAAAAAATTAAAAATTAAAATATAAAACAGTGGCTTGCAACTTGGGCTGCATATTGGAATCACTTGAGAACTTTAAAAGCTACTGATGCCCACACCAACCGTATCTTGATCTGGCAGACATCAGTAGTCTTTAAAGCTCCCGGGCGATTCCAATGGGCAGCCAAGGTAGAGAACCGCCACTTTCCATCTTTGCTACTCAAATGGGGGTCCAGGAACTAGCGCATTGATATCTGAGGTACACTGTTAGCAAAAATGGCTGCAACAATTCCATTCCTATATGCACACCTCTGTGCAAGGTGACTGCTGCTCCTCTCATCAAGAGGTGGGGTCTATTTTCTTTTTTTTCTTTTTTTTTTTTTTTCTTTTTTTGAGACAGAGCCTCGCTGTGTCACCCAGGCTGGAGTGCAGTGGCGCGATCTCGGCTAACTGCAAGCTCTGCCTCCTGGGTTCACGTCATTCTCCTGCTCAGCCTCCCGAGTAGCTGGGACTACAGGCACCCGCCACCACGCCCGGCTAATTTTTTTTGTATTTTTTAGTAGAGACGGGGTTTCACTGTGTTAGCCAGGATGGTTTCGATCTCCTGACCTCATGATATGCCCGCCTCGGCCTCCCAAAGTGTTGGGATTACAGGCATGAGCCACTGCGCCCGGCGAGGTGGGGTCTCTTTTCTTACCCAGTGACTGGGTTAGACTAACACATGCTTTGATTGTAGCAGAATGACTTTATGGGACTTCTGAGTCTGGGCCACAAAAGCCTTTGCAGTGTCTTTTCTCACCCTCTTGGAACCCCGAGTCTACCACATGAAGAAGCCAGGGCCAGACTATTGGAAGACGAGTGGCCACATGGAAAGAGAGGCCCAACTGACAGCCAGTATCAACCCCCACACCTATGAATGAGGCTGTCGTAGCTATCAAGCCTCAGTAAATCTGCCAGGTGCCTGCAGCCCTATGAGTGACCCCAGGAGGGACCTGAGGAAGCATGAGCAAATAAAACAGTTGCTTTAAGCTGCTAGGTTTTGGGAGGGCTTGTTATACAGCAATGGTTAATCCATGGAGCATTACCCAGGAGCTTGTTAGAAATACAATCTTAGGCCCCACCCTAGACCTATGGAGTCACAATCTACAGTTTAACAAGATTTCCAGGTGATTATATGCATATTAAATTAAGCTTGGACAGGGTTATATAGTCATCCGAAGCCTTATACATTTAGAAAACTAAACAACCCCTAGAAAAATGGATAAAGAGTATAGACAGCTTACAAAAGAAGAAGTGCAAATTTACAAAACGGAAACCTCACCAGTAATCAATGGAATGCACATAAAACAACAATGAGTCAGTATGTTTTACCTCGCCAGTTGGCACAGATTTTTTTTTTTCCTAAAAATTCAAATCTGGCAAATTCGTATAATCTTTCTGGAAAGCAATTTGGTTGTAATAATCCCATCCCTTTGGCCCAATAATTCTGCTTCTAGGAATCTGTCCTCAGGAAATGGCCAGAATTTCAGCCGAGCTTAATGTGAAAGGGTGTTCATCAGGGTATTATTTATAAAAGTTAAAAAATATAAAATGCAATTGTGCCAAATGTCCAATTATAAGAAATTGGTTTAGTAAATGTCGGCATATGTACAAACTGAAATATTTTGCAGCCATACGGTAATTTTTTTAAACTGTGCCAAGAGGCAGGAAAGTCTAACGGTCAAGCACTCAGGTTTTGGAGCCAGGCAGATGGGAGTTTGAGTCCTGGCTCACCACTTATCACCAAAACCTTCATTCAGCAAGTTACATAGCACCTGGATATCATTTCCTCATCTGTAAAATGACAATAAAAACTACTTAAAGATTAAATGAGATAATGTATGTAAAAGATTTCATCCAGACTGGACCAAAAAGTACATTCAAGAGGGAGGCTCTTAATATACTTGAATGGAAAATGCCATGGGGAAAAGTGGGATTCGAAACTCTAGCCCAATGCCAATTTTGTAAAAGAAAAAGTATGAATATATGCATTTTTTAAGAACTGGAAGGAAATACACCAGATTGTTAAAGATGGTTATGTCTGGATGTTTTTTTATTTCTTTCTTTAGTTTTCAAATATTCTACAATGAGTGTGAATCCTTTTTTTATAATCAGGGGAAGTTTTCACTTTTTAGAAACCAAATTTAAAAATGAGGAACAGAGGTTAAGTCCCTTGCCCAAGGTCACACAGCTGGTAAGTTGCAGATTGAATTCAAACAATCTAACCACTATCCCAACCTGCCTCCTAGACTACCTGGTACCTCCCATGACCCATCCCTTGTGCCCACTCCACCTGGCCCTACATACCGAGGTGTGTGTTGGTCACAAAGTTTCCCATTCCCGACAGGTCAGGAACCCCCTCCTCTCTGCTAACAGGGCCATCATTCCACATGAGGTCAAAGCCCCCGACTCGCTTCTCCCTTCCCGTGAGCCTGGACAGGAAGGAGCACACAGGGTTAATGAAGGTGCACCTGGCGGGGCCCTAACACGCAAGTGAGGTCCCTGATCCCTCCCTGAGCCCGACTGATGTCCGTCTCTCAGAAGTCCTTTTTTCCCAACCATTCATTGACTATTTCCCAGGTACCTATGCAGGTCTCTGAGGGGTTGTTCCCCAGTTTTCCCCCAAGGCTCCTTGCTCTTGATAACGTGCCCCTATTTGTTTTTGTTGTTGTTTTTGTTTTTGTTTTGAGACGGAGTCTCTGTCACCCAGGCTGGAGTGCAATGGCACGATCTTGGCTCACTGCAACTTCTGCCTCCAGGTTCAAGCGATTCTTCTGACTCAGCCTTCCGAGTAGCTGGGACTACAGGTGCACACCACCACACCCGGTTAATTTTTGTATTTTTAGTAGACATGGGGTTTCACCGTGTCGGCCAGGATGGTCTCAAACTCCTGACCTCAAATGATCTGCCCGCCTCGGCCTCCCAAAGTGCTGGGATTACAGGCGTGAGCCACTGCGCCTGGCCACGTGCCTCTATTTGTGATTTGTGGTTTAAAGTCTCCTTTCCTCCTTAGACCTTAAACTCCATAAAGGCAGGGACTAGTTCTGTCGTGTTCCTTACTGTGTCCGCAGGATATGGCACAGGGCCTGGTACAGAGCAGGGCTCAAAAGTTTGTTGAATGAATAGGTGATGGTAGGAATAGTGGATACCTGAGGTTTCTGCCTGTTCAGCATCCATTTCACCTTCTTTCAGTCCAAGAGTACCTTGGGTTTTCCTTTGAGAACCACTTCTCCCTCCCTCATCCCATGGCTCACGTGGGGTTGACCCCACTCCCGAGGAGGTGGGCACAAGAACTATGCTTGGTCAAGCAGAGTCACAATGAGTGGTTTAGGAATGGTCATGTGTCCCAGTTCCCAGCAAGGAGAATCAATCCTCAAACTTCTGCTGGAATAATTGGGGAAAAGCTAATACAGAGGAAAGAGAGGGAGGGGGAGGGGGAGGGGGAACAGACTAGCCAACATTGAGCACCTGGATTCACACATTCACCCATTCCTAAAAGTAGCTCTGGGTTTTTTTTTCTGCCATTGCACATTGTTATAGCAATAGCTTTGTACTCAGCACTTACTGTTAGCTAGGCACTAGATAGTAAATTATCGTTGTAAATTAATCTAACAACTCTGAGAGGTAGACATGGCATTTCCTATTTTGCAGATGAGGAAGCTGAGGCTCAGAAAGGTGATGTGACTAGTCCAAAGCCTCACAGTCAGAAGGTTTCGAGGAAATCCTGCTGGACTGTCTCAGAAAGCTGTAGTTGGCCCTGCTCTGCCCTAGAGAGGTCAAGTCCTTGGGTCAGGACCCTACCCTCTGTGGACATCTCAGCTTCTCCATCTACAAAGTGGTAGGGCAGGCAAAAGCCGTCACTGAGGGCCACTCAGGCCCCAAGGTTCTAAGCTTCCCCTCTTCCTTGGTGGGAGCCTCAGTTGTCATGTACAAGGACATGTGATCAAGGCTGCCCTCCCTCACCTTGCTTCCATGTCCACGACATGCAGGGTGTCTTCTAGGAGGCAGGTCTTGAGCTCATAGTCTTCCTGGCTGCTGGCTGTCAGTGACGGGGACGCATTGACCTCCAGGAGCCACCTGGGGAGGAAGGAGAGTGGAGAGTCTTAGGGTTACTCAGTCTCTGGAGCCCCTAGGATTTCACTGAGAGGCTAGATGGATGCATGGACCCCACCCTTAATTCAATCCAGGCTACTCCCTCTACCTTTCTATTTTTTTAAATTATTTTTATAGAGATAGGGTCTTGCTAGGTTGCCCAGGCTAGTCTCAAACTCCTGGCCTCAAGTGATCCTCCTGCCTCAGCCTCCCAAAGTACTGGGATTACAGATAGGAGCCACTGTGCCCAGCTCCCTCCCACCCCCCTGCCTTTTTTTTTTTTTTTTTTTCTAGAGAGGGAGTTTTGCTCTTGTCGCCCAGGCTGGAGTGCAATGGCATGATCTCAGCTCACTGCAACCTCTGCCTCCCAGGTTCAAGCGATTCTCCTGCCTCAGCCTCCAGAGTAGCTGGGATTACAGGTGCCCGCCACCACGCCCAGCTATTTTTTTTTTTTTTTTTTTTTTTGTATTTTTAGTAGAGACAAGGTTTCACCATATTGGTCAAGCTGGTCTCAAACTCCTGACCTCAGGTGATTCGCCCACCTCGGCCTCCCAAAGTGCTAGGATTACAGGCATGAGCCACCTTTCCACTTTGAAGAAAGGTAACTTAAATGTAGAAAGCTGGCATAGGCATGATTATGGTGCTTTCGTGGTGTTATTGTTTTCCCTTCTTCCAACAGAGATGTGAATGCAAGAAAAACTTCCCTTTCTTAGTGAAAATTTGCGCACTGTAGGTGGCACCCAACCTGCTGTGTCAGGGGTTGGGAAGCAGTGGGGAGAGGTGGAGACTGTGGTGAGCTGGAAAGGGCATTCCATGTCTAAAGGGGTGGCTGTGGCCAGCTCCAGGAGAGTGTTGCCTTGTGGGCATGTGAGTCCAGAATTGAGAGATCATCTGATTTTTCAAGAAAAGCCAAAAATTGTGAATTTTTTTTTTTTTTTTAAGAGTCAGGATCTGGCTCTATCACTCAGGCTAGAGAGCAGTGGTGCAATCTTAGCTCTTTGCAGCCTTGAATTCCTGGCCTCAAGTCATCCTCCTGCCTCAGCCTCCTGAGTAGTTGGTATTATTATTATAGGTGCTTGAGCCACTGTACTTGGTAATTCTGATTTTTATGTAAACATCTTCCAAATTTTAGAGCCTGTCAATAAATTAAAATTAAAAACAAAAACAGTCTAAAGGCCAAATTCCAAGTATCTGCAGGCCAAAAGCAGCCCAAAGACCTCCCGCTAACCACCTCTTGTCTTGTTCAACCCCATCCTTTTACAGACAGGAAGCTGGAGCCCAGAGAGGGAAGGGCTCACCTGGCAGGTCTGTGGGAGACCAAGTCCCTTTCCACTATACAGCAAATTATCTTGGTAAATTACTCTAACAACTTGGAGAGGTAGACATGGTGTTTCCCATTTTACAAATGAGGAAACTGAGGCTCTGAGGGGTGATGTAGCCACCTGGGGTCCTATGCAGCCAGTCTTCTTGGACCTGCAGAATTTTTGCCCACACAGAGGGGCACAGCCGGAGTCATCCTAATCACAACACTCAGGGCTGGACCCCTCTTGTCCAGGCCTAAGGGCGGTGCTGAGGGCCATTGTTTAGGGGTCTCAGCAGGCCAGGTGGTGATTAACTGAGGGTCCCTCCCCCAACCTGACTACCCAGGCCCCAGGGCCGCAAGTGGATGCTCCAGGCTTCCTGCAGTAGCTGGTGTCCAAGCACCGACCAGAGCTTATTCCTCCACCAGGTCCACCTTAATGCCAGCAGTCACATCCTGCTACAGGGGACAAAGGAGAGAGTCCTGCTGGTGCCGAGACCCTGTTTCCCTTGAGCGAGGGCTTCTCCTGGCTTAGAAAACCCCTCAACACTTACATGGTGACCCTGAATAGAGGGTTGGCTCCTGGATCTGGCAGTGCTGGTGAGGAGCAGCTCAGTCCAAGTCCTTAGACCCTGGGCCTGGCTTTGCCCTTGACTGGCTACATAACCTCAAGCTCCCTGACCCTCACTAGGCTTCTGTGTCCTGTTGCATCATGTGAGGCCATCATAGTGGTCCCTGCCAGGTCCGGTTTGTTCTATTCATCAGCTCAACCTCTTCCACCGGCATCTTGGGAGTGGATCAAAGTCTTGGCAAAGATCGACATTGTAACAATATTCCATTATATGGTGCTTTGCATCTTCAAAGCTCCAAGACTTACAGAGGGGAAGTTTCTTGCCTGGTATAGGGGAGAATTCCTGACTCAGCAGATGATCAGGAAAGGCCTCCCAGTGCCAGGCTTGGTCCTCGGTGCTCTACAGACTATATCTCACTTATTCCTCATAACGTTCCTATAATGACCTATGGATAGATCCTGTCATGACCAACCTCATTTACAAATGGGCAAATTGAAGCACAGAAAACGTAAGTGTGCACAAGGTTATACAACTAGGAATTGGCAGAGCTGGGATTCAAACCTGGGCAGTCTGGGTATTCAAACTGTGACCTCCTGGCTCTGCCACCCACCCACTTACGGCTTGAGGTCCTGGTCGATGAGGATGTCGTAGCCGTACAGCTCGAAGCAGTGCTTGTCACTGATGATCACCTTCTGCACACTCTGCAGGCTTTTGACAAAGATGTTGTCGATGTCCCTAAAGAGCGTCTCCACCACCTCGGGCCCGTGTTTGGATGCCAGGTACTGCCGGAAGCGCTGCAGCATCCACTTGCAGCCCTGGGCCCCGGGCAGCCAGGTTGAGAGAGGAGCCTCAGTTAGTCAGGATCTGGCCTGGTAGGACCCTTACACAATTGCCTTCAGTGTTTCCCTTAGACCTGGGCAAGAGGGGCCCAGCCCTGAGCCCTGTAATTAGGATGACCCCAGGTGTGCCCCTCTTTCAGGGGAAAAAATTCTTCATGTCTAAGAGGACTGGCTATGCAGGATCCCAGAAGTCCCTACCCACACGGCCTGCGTAGGCCCCTTCCCTGAGCCTGACTTGCTGAGGACAGACCACACTGACCATGTGTGCATCCCAAGGCCAAGGAGTGACCAACAGGCTGCCGTTTTCAGGGGTGTGTATGCACAAGGGCCCCACTGTGTGGGATGGAGCCAGGGGAGGGAGAGAAGGGAACAGGTGTGAGCTGGGGACCTGCTCTCCTGTGTCCCCTTGGTCTGGCCCTTGACTTTGAGAAGTCTGAGAATTCTGTATTTGAACCTGGCCTTGCAGGTTATTTTACATAGATAGAGATAAAATATATCTGTATGATACATTACATTAATCGATTAATCCATTGACCAATAGAAGATATCTGTCAAGGTAGGGGAATAGGACATTTTTTGTTTAGGGGTGTGTTAGTGTGATTACAACTTTTAAATACTTAGACACATGATATGTAGGCCTCCATTTGTAGTCCTGCCCTCAGCCCTGCAAGTGGGATGGGCAGGCCTGCCTCACTGGTGAACACAGGCTCAGACAGGCCTATCCTGGGCTCCTTGCCACTCCACCCTCCCTACCCCGACCCGGCCCTAGAGGGCTGCCCCCGTGCAGAGCCACGCCTGGCTTCCTCACCTTCTTTGGGTGGTAGTCGGGAGATGTTTTTTGCACAGCAACGTTGGTGAGGTGAACATCTGGGAAAGGGTGGTAGTCAAGGGTCAGTGTGAACAAAAAGGGCGAGCCCTGCCCCCCGAAGTCCCCAGGACTGAATTGAGACCTTGCTTGGGAATTGATGGGGAAGGCTACGAAATAGCTCCACGGTCGTGTGTGTGGGCTTTGGAGTCAGTTGGGCCTGGGTTCAAATCCTGCCTGCATCTTTCCTGGCTGTGGGCTCCTGAAAAGCCATTTCACTTCCCTAGGCCTATTTCCCCACCTTTTAATGGGGGTACTTAGTAGTATATTGACCTCACAGGATTTTTCAAAAGGTTAAATACTGTGCCTCTTCCAGTGCCTGGCATAGCTGATATTATACTACGGTTTTTCTTTTCTTTTTTTTTTTTAAATCTTTTTTTTTTTTTTTTTTTTAAATCAAGAGGAGTGGTTCTAACAAATAAAGGAACTAAATACAGAACAACCATCTCAGGACACACTAGGCTGTTTGTCACTAGAGGGGTCCAGGCTGGGCGGCCACTTTGTAGGAATATTGGCAAAGGGATCCAGCACTGGGATAGGGTCAGGGTGGCCTTGGAAGACCCAGCCCGGAGATTTGGCCTCTCAGTACCATCACCATCATCACCACCAGTGACATCAGCAGCACTTTGCAGCTTACAGAGCATCTCACTTGTTCCCCAAATTATTCCCATCTCACAGATGAGACCTTGGAGGCTCAGAGAAGTTAAGTGACCACCATTCAGAATACTCCTTCCTTAACATCTTCCCCTCACAGCTAAGCAGGATGGCTTCCTCAAACCTCCTTGTATTTGTTTGTCTGTTTGTTTTGAGACGTAGTCTGTTGCCCAGGCTGGAGTGCAGTGGTGCAATCTCAGCTCACTGCAACCTCCGCCTCCCGAGCTCAAGCGATTCTCCTGCCTCAGCCTCCCAAGTAGCTGGGGTTACAGGCGCCCGCCACCATGCCAGGCTGATTTTTGTGTTTTTAGTAGAGATGGGGTTTCACCATATTGGCCAGGCCAATCTCAAACTCCTGACCTCAAGTGATCCGCCCGCCTCAGCCTCCAGAGTGCTGGGATTACAGGTGTGAGCTACCACACTCAGTTCCAAACCTCATGAAATGGCCATAAGACCTGACTTTCTCCAGGACTTACTTGGGGCATTTCTCAGATGGGGAGGTAGAGGTTCTAGGTCTCTGACTCCAAGTCTAATTCCCCTAAACGTATGGTTCTTCCAGTTTGTGGTGTATTGAACAGAGTAGGGTGGTTTCAACCTCTCTGGAGAAGGTGAGAATCCTCGTTAGCATCTTTTTCCTAGACATCTTCTTTAGAGCTCTTCTTCAGAGCTCTTTTTTTTTTCTTCTTTTGAGACGGAGTCTTGCTCTGTCACCCAGGCTGGAGTGCCGTGGCACCATCTCAACTCACTGCAACTGCTGCCTCCCGGGTTCAAGCGATTCTCCTGCCTAAGCCTCCCAAGTGGCTGGGAGTACAGGCGTGTGCCACAACGCCCGGCTAGTTTTTGTATTTTTAGTAGAGGCAGGGGTTTTACCATGTTGGCCAGGCTGGTCTGAAACTCCTGACCTCAGGTGATCTGCCTGCCTTGGCCTCCCAAAGTGCTGGGATTACAGGCATGAGTCACCACATCCAGCCCAAAAATTAATTTTAAATGGACCACAGACCTAAATATAAGAGGCAAAACTATGAAATTCATAGAGAAAAATAGAGGAATGAGTCATTGTGACCTTGAGTAGGCAGGTCCTCTTAGATAGGACACCAAAAGCACAGATGACAAAATAAAAAATAGATAAATTCAACTTTACCAACATTTAAAACTTCTGTGCTTCAATGGGAATTATGGAAAAAAATGAAAGAAAACTCACAGAATGAGAAAAAATATTTGCAAATAATGTATCTAATAAGGGACTAGTATCCAGAATACATACAGGATTCTTATAACTCAACACTAAAAAGATAATCCAATTTAAGAATGGGCAAAGGATTTGAATAGATTTATAAGTGGTCACAAGCACATAAAAGGTACTCAGTATCATTAGTCATCAGGGAAATGCCAATCAAAACCACTGCACATCCACTAGAATGGCTATAATGAAAAGGACAGATAATAGCAAGTACTGGCCAGGCATGATGGCCGCGCCTGTAATCCTAGCACTTTGGGAGGCCAAGGCAGGCAGATCACTTGAGTCCAGGAGTTCAAGACCAGCCTAGGCAACATGGTGAAACCCTGTATGTACACAAAATACAAAAATTAGCCAGGCATGGATGCGAGCATCTATAGTCCCAGCTACTTGAGAGGCTCAGGCGGGAGGATCACTTGAGCCTGGGAAGTCGAGGCTGCAGTGAGCCAAGATCACACCACTGCACTCCAGCCTGGGCAACAGAGCAAGAATTTGTCTCAAAAAATACAAAATAACAAGTGTTGACGAGGATATAAAGAAATTGGAACCCTCAAACAATGCTAGTGGACATGTACAATCGTGCAGCACCTTGGAAAACAGTTTACAGGTTCCTCAAAAGTTAAACATGGAATTATTATGTGCGGCAATTCCACTCCTAGATACATACTCAAGAGAAACGAAATAGACTGGGTGAGGTAGCTCATGCCTGTAATCCCAGCACTTTGGGAGGCCGAGGTGAGCAGATCACTTGAGGTCAGGAGTTTGCAACCAGCCTGGCCAACATGGCGAAACCTCATCTCTACTAAAAATACAAAAATTAAGTCAGGCATGGTGGCGCACGCCTGTAGTCCCAGCTACTCAGGAGACTGAGGCACGAGAATCGCTTGAACCTGGGAGGCAGAGGTTGCAGTGAGCCGAGATGGCACCATTGCACTCCAGTCTGGGGGACCGAGACACTGTCTCAAAAAAGAAAAAGAAATGAAAACATATGTCCACACAAAAACTTGTACATGAAATTTTTATAGCAGCATTTTTCATAATAGCCAAAAAGCAGAAACAACTCCAGTGCCAACAATGGATAAAATGGTATACCCATTTTACTGAATGTGATATATCTATACAAGGAATATTTGGCAATAAAGAAATATGAAAGGCCAGGTGCGGTGGCTCACACCTGTAATCCCAGCACTTTGAGGGGCTGAGATGGGCGGATCACCTGAGGTCAGGAGTTCAAGACCAGCCTGGCCAACATGATGAAACCTCATCTCTACTAAAAATACAAAAAAAATTAGCCAGGCATGGTGGCAGGCACCTGTAATCCCAGCAACTTGGGAGGCTGAGGCAGGAGAATCATTTGAACCCAGGAGGCACAGGTTGCAGTAAGCTGAGATGGCGCCACTGCACTCCAGCCTAGGCAACAAGAGCAAAACTTGGTCACAAACAAACAAAAACCAAAAAGAAATATGAAGTACTGATCCATGCTACAACATAGAAGAACCTTAGAAACAAGCCAAGTGAAAGAAGTCAGACACAAAAGACTGCATAGTGTATGATTCCATCTATATGAAATGTCCAAAATAGGCAAATCCATAGAGACAGGAAGTGGCTGCAAAGGCCTGGGAGGGGAGTCTAGGGAGGAATAGGGGATGATGGCTAATGGGTATGGAATTTCTTTGGGGATAGGATAAAAATATTCTAAAAAGCTGGGCATGGTGGCTCACACCTGTAGTATCCTCTACTCAGGAGGGTGAAGTGGGAGGATCATTTGAGCCCATGAGTTCGAGACCAGCCTGAACAATATAGGGAGACCCTGATTCAAAAAAAAAATAAATTTTCTAAAACTGATTGTGGTAATGGTTGTGTGGATATGATAAGGCATTTCATTGCATGCTTTCACTGGGTAAATTGTATGATATGTGAATTATATCTCAATAAAGCTCAATATATATCTCAATATATGAAGATATTATGGCCAAATAAAGCTGCTATAAAAAATAGGAAAAGAGAAGGCCAGGTTCAGTGGCTCATGCCTGTAATCCCAGCACTTTGGAAGGGCAAGGCAGGAGGATCACTTGAGCCCAGGAGTTTGAGACCAGCCTGGGCAATATAGTGAGACCAGTCTCTACAAAAAATTTTAAAATTAGCTGCGCATGGTGGTGCATGCCTGTGGGCCCAGCTACAAGGGAGGCTGAGGTAGGAGGATCGCTTCAGCCCAGGAGATGGAGGCTGCAGTGAACCATGATTGTACCACTGCGCTCCAGCCTGGGCAACAGAGCAAGACTGTCTCGAAAAAAAGAAAAAAAAGGAAAAGAGGATGCTGGAGCAAAGTGAGTTACTGGCTGAAGAGGACGAATAGCTCTCTTCGGATGAAGGAAGCACGGCTCCCAGAACTTCACACTTCACACACTGCTCTTGCCTGCTGTGGAGGAGACAGTGGGCCTCCTTAGGAGCAGAGGAGGAGGAGAGGCTAAAAGAAAGGGGTGGGAGATGGGTCAGCAAACCTCAGAGCCTCCCGTCTCTAGAGAGGAACCTAAAACCAGGTCTTGATGGACCAACGGTCAAGTAGCAGAGTAAACATATAACCAAATCCACAGAGAAACAGAACTGATTCATGGTGAAATCTTTAGGAGAAAAAGGCTTTTCTTAGTTTAGAAATGATGGTAAAAATCACAGAAAAAACCAATGGACAAGTAAGCCATCAAGCATGTGAAAATAAAAATGAACAGATGTCAAGACAAAAATTAAAGAATCAGTGACCACAGAAAAGATGTGTAGCAAATGCAATAGTCTAATGTTTCTGTCACGTGAAAATCCCACATGAAGTAACAGTAAAAAGTATGACTGTTTATGTACTAAGTAAAGGATATGGACAAACATAAAAGAGAAAATACAGCTGGTAGGACCCCATCTGGGAAAAAGCTCAAAGTTCCTAGTAATAGAAGATACATAATTTCAAAGGCATGCAAATGGGGGAAAATGAAAATTGGAAGAAATGCTAATTTTAAGGCAAAACTCTGCTTCCTCATCAAGTCAGTGGGATGTACAACATCTTTTCATTTTGAAAACTTCAAAACTCACAGAATATTTGCAAGAGTCATATAATGAATGCCCCTATCTGCTTCACCTAGATGTGCCCAATCATTTCAGAAATGGCTGTTTAAAACAATTGTCCCCAGGACTGGGGAGCTGGGATGAAATGGACCAGTCAATAGGAGGGTAAACATATTTTATTTTATTTATTTATTTATATTTATTTTTGAGACAAAGTCTTGCTCTATCACCCAGGCTGGAGTGCAGTGGCACAATCTTGGCTCACTGCAACCTCCACTTCCCTGGTTCAAGCAATTCTCCTGCCTCAGCCTCCCGTGGGGTGAGTAACAGGCGCTCACCACCACACCTGGCTAATTTTTATATTTTTAGTAGAGACAGGGTTTCACCATGTTGGCCAGGCTGGTCTCGAACTCCTGACCTCAAGTGATCTGCCTGCCTCAACCTCCCAAACTGCTAGGATTACAGGCGTGAGCCACCACACCCAGCGAGGGTAAAAACATAAAAGGACACTTCTGGGAAGCAATGTGGCCAGATGGGCTTGACTCAGTATTTACACCTCTAAGACACCATCCAAAGGAAGCATCTTAAATACCGTAAAAGATTTATGAAGAAATATGCTCCTTTGCAGCATTATGTGTCACTATAGCAAGAAACTGAATACTTCCCAAATGCCTGCAGCATGGGGGATTAGAAAACCAGGAAACCTACTCAGTGGAATATTTTTGTAACAGAAAAAAAAAAAAAAAAAAAGTCTACAAGGAAAATACTGCTGATAATGTTTAGTGCAAGAAAAGGTTATATTTATACAGTGGGATCATTTGTATATAAAAGGTGAATGACAACAAAATTCCCTACAAATAAGCCTAGAAGGAAAACAAGTAAGTAGTTTTTGCCAGAAAATGTGCCTAGAGAAGGTTTCTTTTCCTTTTGGTACTTTTCTGAATTTTCTGATTTGATTTTCATGAGCTATACCACTTTTATAAAAACTATATCCTTTAGATGTTTTATGATGTTATTATTAGAGTAAGGCCTATCCGTTGTAGAAACAATTCATAATAGTTATGTATAAAGTTGAAAATAAATGTTTCCTGACCTGATTCTAATACTCTGCAGTTTTCAGAGTTAATAAATTAGTGAGGCTGGGCACGATGGCTCACGCCTGTAATCCCAGCACCTTGGAAGATCAAGGTGGGAGGATTCAAACTGTTGAATCAAGGTCACACTCTTGAGCCTAGGAGTTTGAGACCAGCCTGGGCAACCTAGCGAGAACTCATTGCTACAAAAAACAAGTTAGCCAGACATAGTGGCATGTGCCTGTGGTCCCAGCTACTCAGGAGGCTGAGATGGGAGGATCACTTGAGCCCAGGAGTTCAAGGCTGCAAAGAGTGGTGATCCCACCACTGTACTCGATCAGGGGCAATAGAGGGGGAAACTGTCAACCAATCAATCAATCAGTAAGATAGATTAGTGAATCATGAACATCCTTTCATACTTCTTCTTAAACAGAAACATTCTTCCTTAAAGGCAAAAATGAGGCCGGGCGCGGTGGCTCACGCCTGTAATCCTAGCACTTTGGGAGGTGGAGACGGGTGGATCACGAGGTCAGGAGATCGAGACCATCCTGGCTAACACGGTGAAACCCCGTCTCTACTAAAAAAATACAAAAAACTAACCGGGCGAGGTGGCAGGCGACTATGGTCCCAGCTACTCAGGAGGCTGAGGCAGGAGAATGGCGTGAACCCGGGAGGCAGAGCTTGCAGTGAGCTGAGATCCGGCCACTGCACTCCAGCCTGGGCGACAAAGCGAGACTCCGTCTCAAAAAAAAAAAAAAAAGGCAAAAATGGGAACGTGAATATACCAGTTCTCCATCTTACATTTTGTTTTTAACTTAGTCATCTGTTTTAGGTACCTTTCTATGTCCTGATATTTCGACCTATCTCATTGCTTTTAATAGATGCACAAGATCACATAGATGCTTTATCATTCATTTCACCATCCCTCAAGGGAGATTTAAGGGATCAAGGGTGATGACTGTACACTATTATATACAGTGTTTCAATGAATATTTTTGTATTTAGTATATGTATAGATATACTATATGTAAATATATATTTGAATAATTATATATAAACTATATATATTATATATAATAAAGTCAGGTTGAAAATGTTTATTATTTTGTGATCCAAGATTATTTTAAAATTTGGTATGTAATATCTGATGTGAATATGATAAAATATTAATCTGTTAAATCTGGATGGTAAATGCATGGGTTATTATAGTCTTTCCTGCAGTTTTCTATTTATAGGAAATTATTTTCTATTAATATTTCAAGATTAAAAATTTTAAACAATATAAAAGAAGGGGTGGAAAATGTGTATTTACTCACTGTGAAAACAGCAAAGCCTCATTAACTAGTAACTAGCCTCGGGAGAGGGCTTGATTTGTTTAAAAAGTCCCCATGATGCCCAGAGCTGTGCAAACATTTTTAAGTGGGAGAGGAGGACCACTAACATTTACTGAGAGGTCACTCTGGGCCAGCCACTGTTTTAAGTGCTTTACATGTATTATTTAACTTTAGGAAAAAACAAAAAACAAACAAACAAAAAAAACCTCGATGACTTGCATATGATAAATGCTTGTTAGAATTACAAAATAAAATGAATGTACTGGAAGTGCTGACGTTGGCAAAATAGAAAAAAACAAATTGCAAAAAATACTCAGAAAGGTCTAATCCCAGTCTCACATGCAGGCAATGCACATGCATCACCTTGGACACGCACTCAACTGAATGGGAAAATTAACGCAGAGAGATGCACATGGGCTAAAAGCATTGGCTAGGTTGCCCACATCCGAAGCTGGGTAGCGTCACCCCTTTCCATCTTTCCCACGTGCAGGTCATCTGGTCCTGCCCACTTGCCTCCTAAATATTGCTGGATTCTCTACCTCTTTTCTTCTGAGGCTCAGGCCTAAAGATCTTCTTTTGATGTGTTTATTATGACCAGATAATACATTCACATTGCTCAAAAGTTAAAACGCACACAATGTATGTAAGGAAACATCTCCTTTCTACCTCTGTCTCCACTCACATTTCTCTTCCCAAACGCTACATCTATTTCCAGCTTCTTTTTTTTTGAGACAGTCTTGCTCTTGTCACCCAGGCTGGAGCGCAATGGTGTGATCTCGGCTCACTGCAAACTCTGCCTCCCAGGTTCAAGGGATTCTCATGCCTCAGCCTCCCTAGTAGCTGGAATTACAGGCAGGTGCCACAATGCCAACTAATTTTGTATTTTTAGTGGAAATGGGGTTTCACCATGTTGGCCAGGCTGGTCTCCAACTCCTGGCTTCAGGTGATCCACCTGCCTTGGCCTCCCAAAATGCTGGCATTACAGGTGTGAGCCACTGCACCCAGCTTCTTGTCTGTTCTTCCAGAGATGTCTATGTACAGATAAGCAAACATATATATATAGAGAGAGAGAGAATTTTTTTTTGAGACAGGGTCTATGCTCTGTCACCCTGACTGGCACACAGGGGCAAAATCACAGCTCACTGCAGCCTCGAACTCCTGGGCTCAAATGATCCTCCCACCTCAGCCTCCTGAGTAGCTGGGAGTACAGGCATGTGACACCACATCTGGCTAATTTATTTTTATTTCTATTTTTTCCGTAGAGACAGGATCCCACTATGTTGCCCAGGCTGGTCTTGAACTCCTGGCTTCAAGTGATCCTTCTGCCTCAGCCTCCAAAGTGCTGGAATTACAGGTGTGAGCCACCACATCTGGCCAGATATAATTTTTAACATGAACGAGAACATACTTTCACACTGTTCTAGACATACTTTGTTTTTTCCCAATTAACAATATATCTTGGAAATCGTTTCATATCAGGACATAAAGCACTTTCCCCATTCCTTTTTAACAGCTTCATAGTATTCCACTGTATAAAGGAGCCATTCATTTCATTGTTCCCTATTTTTTTCTCTCACAGACAAGGCTCTGCAGTGAATAACCTTGAAGCCTGTCTTGTCTCATACTGCAGATGTACTTGTAAGACGATAAAATCCCAGAAGGGGAATTGCTGGGTCACAGGGTAGGTGCATTTGTCTTTTAACAGATCTTTGCCAGATTGTCTTCAAAGGAGTCATACCAATCAATTTACAAACCCGCCAGCAACATATGTATTCTCCCAGCCTTGCCAGGACAGCGTGTTATCAAACTTTTGGTCTTTGCCAATCGGATGGGTGAAAATAGCATTGTGCTTGAATGAATGAGTGAGCCAATGACTAGGCACCGAAGAAACAGGCATATACAGTGTTCTCCAAAGGTCTAAAACTGTCCGACCCTAGGAATATAAGTAAATGTGAATGTTAGGCATAGCACCAAAACTATCATTAGGCAGAGCAGTTTGTGGTGAGCTGCGCTAAGCAGAGTTGGCCTCTCCCACGGAATCACCCCCACAAGACTGGAAGCTCCCGGAGGGAAGGGACCAGACCTGTCTCATACATTGTCTCCTGTGCCCAGACCACAGCAGGCACTCAGCAAACATCTGTGGGACAAAGGAGTTCACTTGCGACCGGCCAGAGTGTGGGAAGGGGTAGGTGTGTTGGGGGTGGTTCGGCAGGATCCCAGGATACACTGGTCATCAATGCTGTTCAGCGTGAAGCGGGTGTTGGAGAATCGGGCAAAGCCATCCCGGTAGAGCCAGGCCCGCAGCGGGATGTACTAAGGCAGAGGTGGAAACAGAGAGAGAGAAGGGAAAGGGAATATATTCAGGCACTCTCAGACCGCCTAGCTCTTGCACCTACCGTTTCCTCCACCCGGAGTGCCCTTCTGTCTTTCCCAAATCATCCTTCAGGCACCTGCTTTTACACCAGCCTTCTTTGATTCTGTCCCCTCCTTTACCCCAGGGGGAGGGGGATACAGAAGGAAACAAAATGAAGGTGAGGTCCAGGAGGACAGGGGTGGGGTCTGCCTCAGATACCTCCATATCCTGTGCCCAGCAAAAAGATCTGAACGTTGGCTGGATGAAGGAATGAATGAATGGGTGGAGGGAACAGAGCCGCTCCCTGGTTAAGAGAGTAGGCTCTGAGGCCAGGCTGCCTGGATTTGAATCCCAGCTCTGCTGCTCACCAACTGTGTGACTTTGGGCAAGGTACACAACCTCTGTATCTGTTCCCTCATTGTAAAGGGAGGATAATAATAGAACCTGCCTCTCTGCGTTGTTAGGAGGCCTGAATGAGATAAAACCTGCTAAGTGCCAGGGCCTGGTACTTAGTAGGTGCTCTATAAATGTCTGCTGTGGATGACCGAATGAATAAAGAAGGGCAGATAGAGGGCAAATCTAAATTTTTGGGCATCTAAGATGGTAAACCTCAGATAAGTCTTCCTGCCCCCACCCTATCCCTAGATGTCCCTTGGGGCTCTCCCAGGCAGAGAAGACCAGACAAGTTCATACAAGGTACCCCCAGGCCTCTTCCCCCCATCTCCCTAGTCCAGCCACCCTTTAACCCCTGCTGGAAGAGGGACCCCACCTTTGTTACTCACCGACATCACCAGCACATAGACACGCAGGTCAAACTTGCGGCCTGTCAGGCAAAGAAAGAATTTGTGCACAAATATTGATCGTCAGACATTGTGCTAGGTTTTGGGAAAATAGCAGTGGACAGACAGGAAACCCCGCCTTCATGAAGCTCCCACTGAAACGACACAAGGGACCAGGTGCAGTGCCTCATGCCTGTGATCCCAACACTTTGGGAGGCGGAGGCAGGAGGATCGCTTGAGGCCAGGAATCCAAGACCAACCTGAGCAACATAGTGAGACTGTGTCTACAAAAAATTAGCCTCACGTGGTGGTGCACACCTGTAGTCTCGGCTGCTCTGGAGATTGAGGCAGGAGGATCGCTTGAGCCCAGGAGATGGAGGCTGCCTGAGCTCTGATCATGACAATGCACTCCAGCCTGGGCGACAGAGCGAGACATGGTCTCAAAAAAACTGCACAAGGTATAAAGAGAGAATAACGGGAGGCGGGGGAGGGGTGCATGGGGGTCAACTTGGGGGAGAGGCTTGAAACTCAGTGGTCAAAGACCCCCATGGGGAGTGGTGACCTTCATGGAGTGAAGGTGCCTGCCTAGCCCAGAGTGGTGCAGGACCTTGGGCAGGAGGAACTGCGAGAACAGAGGCCTGGAGGGGGAAAGAGCTCGGGCCAAGGGCAGAGTGGAAGGAGATGAGGTCGGCTAGGCTGGCAGAGGTCAGGGCCCATGCAGTTTTGGGGTTTTGTCTCACAAACCATGGGAAGCCACGGAAGGGTGTCTCCTCCCTCTGGCTGCCACGCTGAGGTGGAGAGAAGTGGGCAGAACAGCAGCAGGTGCCAGTGAGGGAGCAGGTGTGGTGGTCCAGGAGGGAGAGGATGGTGGCCGGGCCCAGGGTGGAGGTGAGAGGAGCGGCCAGGCAGATTCAAGAGCTTGTAGGAGCTTGGTGAGAACCAGATGAGGCGGGGGAAGAGGGACACACCCAGAATGGCTCCTGGCTTCTAGCTGTGTCCCCGACACAGAAGCTGAGGAGTGGTGGGGGGATGGGAGGGCAGAATTTGGGATGTGTTGGGTTTGAGTGGCTGGCAGATGCCCAAGAGGGATGTCACAGGCTGCTGGACATCAGGATCTGGGGTTCAGGGGCAAGGTCTCGGCTGGGGACAGAAAGCTGGGAGTCACTGGCCTTTGGGTGGTGTTTAAGCCACAGACAGGATGGGGTCACTATGGGGGAGAGAGGAGAAGAGGCCTAGGGACTTCCCCCTGGGGAAGGTAATTGCCAGAGGATGTGGGAGGAGGCAACTGGCATTAACACTATTGCAATGACGTCCCGCATGCCTGATGTGCCTGTAGTTCCCAGAGCCCCAGTGAGAAAAGCAGATGTTGGCCTGCCTGGGGAAACCCACCAAGGTTGCGGGCAGGAGGCTGGGTTCCACCTCAGGGCCTTCTGCCTTTGCAATTCCTCCTCCCTGCATTCCCCTCCCTCCAAATCTACCCACAGTGACTCATAGTTGTCATTCAGGTCTTAGCTCACATGTCCACCTCCTGGCCCCCATGTCACTCTCTGTCCCATTGCTCTGCTTGACTGACTTCCTAACACCCAGCACTGCATGGGACCGTCCCGTGGTTTGTTTTCTGGTTTATTGCAGCCTGCTCATCAGGGGTGTAAGCTCCAGGAGAGCAGGGTTGGGGGGTAGCCAGTTTTCAGGGTAGTGCTGGCACCAAGTCGGTACTTTATAATATTTGTTGGATAAATGCATGAATGAATAAGTTAGTTTTTAAAGGAGGAGAATTTTCCTGAACCAAGAAGGGAGTGGAATGGACATGCTGGGGAGAGGGAACTGTACAGGCAATGGCTAGGAGGTGGGAGACTCCAGAACCCATCTCTTTCCACGCAACCCTTCATGCCTGGTGTCAGGCTGGGCCCTTGGCAGGCTGCTGGTCAAAGCTTGTTGACTGACTGACTGATGACCATGCAATGGAAGAGCAGGAGCAGAGACAGCCATCTCACCTCCTATCAGGTAGGGATTTTCAATGTAACGCTGAGCCACATAGTTCTCCACAGGAATATCATCTTTCTGGTCATCAGAGCTTCTTGTGTCCTAGTTGTAATAATAGTAATAATTGAACATTTATTTATGGAACATTTCCTATGTATTACGCATTGTGTTAGATACTACTTGGGGTAGCTCATTGGATCTTTAAATCAACCCTATTAGTACTTACTATCAGGTAAGTACTAATGTTATTTCCATTTCACAGATTAGAAGCACAGAGAGGGAGAGTAACTTGTCCGAGTTCACACAGCCAGTTAGTGGTGTTGCTGGGATGTAAACCCACACAGTCTGGGCCCAGAGCCTAAGTGTTTAACCTCTAGACTTGTGCTGCCCAGTAGGGCAGTCACTGGCCACAAGAGGCTATTTACATTTACCTTGATGAAAAGTAAATGAAATTACATGCTACAGCATGGATGAAACTCGAAGACATAAGGCTAAGTGAAATAAGCCAGACACAAAAGGACAAATATTGTCTGGTGTCACTTAGATGAGGTGCCTGGAGCAGTCGAGTTCATGGAGATAGAAGGTAGATGGGGGCTGCTAGGGGCTGGGGAGAGAAGGGGATGGGGAGCTTGTGTTTAACAGTTTCAGAGTTTCAGTTTGGGAAGATGAAACATTCTGGAGATGGACGGTGGTGGTGGTGGCACAACAATGTGAATGCACTTAATGTAACAAAGCCACACACTTAAAAGAGGTTACAATGGTAAATTTCATGCTACATATTTTACCACAATTTTTTTTTTTTTTTTTGAGTATGAGTCTTGCTCTGTTGTCCAGGCTGGAGTGCAGTGACATGATCTCGGCTCACTGCAACCCCTACCTCCCGGGTTCAAGCAACTCTTGTGCCTCAGCCTCTGAAGTAGCTGGGATTACAGGTGAGAGCCACCATGGCTAAGTTTTGCATTTTTAGTGGAGATGGGGTTTCACCATGTTGGCCAGGCTGGTCTCGAACTCCTGACCTCAAGTGATCCGCCCACCTCAGCCTCCCAAAGTGCTGGGATTACAGGTGTGAGCCACCACGCCCAGCCCACAATTTTTAAAAAGGATATGAAATTAAAAATCCAGTCCTCAGTCACACCAGCCACATGGTAAGCGCTCAACATCCTGCATGTAGCTAGTGGTCACCGCATTGGAGAGCACAGATATCCACCATTTCCATCCCTCTAGAAAGTTCTGTTGGACAGTGCTGCTTACACCACTCATGGGCCCCCGAGGACATTGCTCCTTCTTCTCTACCTGCCAGCCCAGCTCTGGAAGACAGCAATGCTCTCATGCATCTGCACAGCACCTCACAGGCTGCAAACGCCTCTCCCACCTATTGTCCCCTTCACTCAAAGACAAGGGTCACACACTTGATGGGGTGACACAACAGCCCCAACAATGGCAGGCAGCACTGGCTCTCAGGGTAGACCTGCTCCACCCCCCATTGTTCCCCATTTAGCTGTATCACGACAGAAGCAGCCAGGTTTTGCCTTCCTGGGACCTGGGCCCAGCCACTCACGTGGTTGCCAGAGGGACTGACAGTGCTCCAGCAGGCTGGGCCTCCAGGCTGCTGAGCTTCTTCCCTGCAGTGCCCTGACAGTTTCATGGGAGGAGTCAAGACACTGAGCACTGCTGTTCACCTCCTGGTACAGCAGCGGCCGGTCCTATAGGATTTCAGCCATCCTGCTCCTCCCACCCACCCTGCACCATCGTCACCACTCAGGTTCAGAGGGTTCAGAGGGCTTCGGTCATTTTCCCAAGACCACACATCTGCTGAGTGGGAGAGGCAGGATTTGAATCAGGATTTCTACTGCACCGTGTCTTGGGACAAGAAGGGATTGGGGTTGGGAGGGAGCTGCCCTCGAGGCTCAGTCTAGGCCCTGAGGAAGAGTCAGCCAAATTCTCCCCAGCCACGTGAGCAGGAGGCCCAGATAAAAAATGTGCATCGAGGCCGGGCGCGGTGGCTCAAGCCTGTAATCCCAGCACTTTGGGAGGCCGAGACGGGCGGATCACGAGATCAGGAGATCAAGACCATCCTGGCTAACACGGTGAAACCCCATCTCTACTAAAAAATACAAAAAACTAGCTGGGCGAGGTGGCGGGCGCCTGTAGTCCCAGCTACTCGGGAGGCTGAGGCAGGAGAATGGCGTGAACCTAGGAGGCAGAGCTTGCAGTGAACTGAGATCCGGCCACTGCACTCCAGCCTGGGCGACAGAGCGAGACTCCGTCTCAAAAAAAAAAAAAAAAAAAAAAAAATGTGCATCAAGTGCTGAGTGGCAGGCACTGTGCTGGGTGTGTGGGTATGTGTGAGAATGTGTGTGTGTGTGTGTGTGTTTATTAGCTCACTGCATCCTCAGCAGGTACAATCACCATCCACATTTACTGGGGCACTGACAGGTGAAGTAACTTG
This sequence comes from Theropithecus gelada, assembly GCF_003255815.1. Taxonomy (NCBI): domain Eukaryota; kingdom Metazoa; phylum Chordata; class Mammalia; order Primates; family Cercopithecidae; genus Theropithecus; species Theropithecus gelada. Next base: position 70,756,686 of record NC_037678.1, read on the forward strand.
CCCAAGGGCACACAGCTATTGAGTGATTGAGTGGCAAGGTCAGGATTTGAACCTGAACAATCTGGCTCTGGAGACCCTGCTCCAATGGGCAGACCTGTGGGCAGAGTTTCTCTGCCAGCCCTCTGAGCTTTGACAGCAGGAAGGAGGGGCCCCTCCTGCTGGCAAGGTCAGAGAAGGGTTCAGGGAGGAAGGGGAAGAGGCAGGCTCACCTTCCTCCAGTCCATGATGTCCTTCAGCCTGCGGAAGAGGAAGATGCCTTTCCCCTGTGACCGGGCTACCTGGGGTGGGGTGGGCGCAGAAAGCCAGCTCTTAGCTCTGCATGGTTCTTCGTTGGCCCCCATGGCTGGAGGCTCTCCCCAGCATATCTGTCTCTTTTTCCTTATGAGCCCCCAACTCTCCCCAGAGGAAGGCTAACTGAAGGGGCTGGAACAGAGAAGGTGCTAACCCTGGCAGAGGGAGAGAGGGAAGCGAGGGAAAGAGGCAGACTGACTTAGCTCACAAAGACATACATTTGCATGAATAATGCAAAAGAACAGACAATTAAAAAGCCATTTCTAACAGTCCTGGGAACATATTATCCAATTCTTTTTTTGGAAATCAATTTGCCTTCCTAATTAGGGTTTGCTTCGGCTAATACTGAAATCAGCCTGCCTTTACTGAAACCCAGCATGGATAATTCATAGCTTCACAGAGTCTAGGGGCTGACAGAATCTTTGATCTCATATGGAGTGGTCCTCAACAAAGGCATTACTCCCCTTCTACCACTGTAGAAGGACAACAGTCCTCCTGCCTGACTTTGCACACCCACAGTGCCTAGGAGCTCACTACCTCCCCCAACCCACGCCAAACACAGCCCATTTTGTTACAGGATAGCTTTGTTAAGTAGTCATCCAAAAGGTATATATGAAGTGCATACTGTATGTTGAGCTTTATGCAATAACCCAGACCTCATAGAACGTTCACAGCCTAACCTGTGTTGAGCTAAAACTGGCCAGTCTGGCTTTGGCTTCTAGGACCTCCTAGAACAAAGCTGATTCCTGGGTCCAGAAGAGTCCTTTAGGTATTTGTAGCAACTGAGCAGGTCCCCCAAGCCATCTTACCTCCAGCATAACTGCAAACTCTCATTTCCTTCTGTTCTCCTCTGAACATGGCCCACCTGACCCACCCGAGGCTCTCTGTACAAGGTAGGGGCAGGCAGGGTTGTCAAGTGTGGTTGTACAGGTTGCTAACTGCACAAAGGGCCCCTGCTCTGCCTGCCATGCTGTGCACCCTGGTTCAGGGTTGTGTATGCCCAGAAGACTGGGTGCCAAAAACTCTATGGAGTACTGGTGGTGGCTCAGGGCAGCCAAGTGTGCATAGCAATTTTAGAAAGCAACTAATCAGTGTGCACCAGGAGCTTCCAACAGTTCACAGCCTTGCAAAAGACTTGAACAGGCATTTTATGAAAGAAGATTGCCAGTGTAAACATACAATAGGTTGGGCCCAGTGACTCACATCTGTAATCCCAGGACTTTGGAAGGCCGAAGTAGGAGGATTATTTAAGCTCAGGAGTTTGAGACAAGCCTAGGCAACGTAGTAAGACCTTGAGACCTCATGGCTACTAAAAATAATTTTAAAAATTAGCTGGGTGTGAAAGTGCACCCCTGTAGTACCAGCTACTTGGGAGGTGGAGGTGGAAGGATGACTTGAGCCCAGGAGAGCAGGGCTGCATTGGTCAGGGATTGCACCACTGCACAGCCTGGGCAACAGTGTGAGACTCTGTCTTTATAAAAAAAAAAAAAAAGAAAAGAAAACAAAAGAAAAGAAAAGAACAGGCACTCAACTTCATCAGAGAGTTCACCAACAGAGAAGTGCTAATTGACAAAACAAGAGCACCGTCATCTCGGACAAACACCACCACTTTAAGTTCCAGCTCCCTTTCTAGCCTCATGCATTCCAAGGAAATCACTTCTCTTCTAACTGTGAACAGCCAGAAAGAGCAGACAGTAAAACACAGATAAGACAGCTCAGGCACAGAGGGAGGCGGGGGGAAAGTCTCTTGGGCAACTGCCAAACTTCACCCTCATACAATGGACTCCAGTAAAACAGTGGGTCTTAATAAGCACATTCCTTTCCCTTCAGGTGCACTAAGATAGGGAAGCTAAAAGCAGACTTGGGGGATATGCCTGCAGCTGCAGAAAGATGTAGGGGAACAGACACACAACTCTCCCTCTCAGATAAGCACAACAAAGAGACACAGAAGCAGTCCAAGCCTCTAATAAATTCTCCCACCCTGAATCCTTAAAAACTCTTAGTCTGGCTGGGGCACGGTGGCTCATGCCTGTAATTCCAGCACTTTGGGAGGCTGAAGTGGGCAGATCACAAGGTCAGGAGATCGAGACCATCCTGGCTAACACAGCAAAACCCCGTCTCTACTAAAAATACAAAAAATTAGCTGGGCATGGTGGCAGGTGTCTGTAGTCCCAGCTACTCAGGAGGCTGAGGCAGGAGAACGGTGTGAACCCAGAAGGCAGACCTTGCAGTGAGCCGAGATCGCACCACTGCACTCCAGCCTGGGCTACAGAGCGAGACTCCATCTTTAAAACAAAACAAAACAAAACAAAAAACTCTTAAGTCTGTAAGAAAGTGTGGCTCTGGCCGGGCGCGGTGGCTCAAGCCTGTAATCCCAGCACTTTGGGAGGCCGAGGCGGGTGGATCACGAGGTCAGGAGATCGAGACCATCCTGGCTAACATGGTGAAACCCCGTCTCTACTAAAAATACAAAAAACTAGCCGGGCGTGGTGGCGGGCGCCTGTAGTCCCAGCTACTCGGAGGCTGAGGCGGGAGAATGGCGTGAACCTGGGAGGCGGAGCTTGCAGT